>NW_026058030.1:0-25000 GCF_023721935.1 Panthera uncia | reverse complement strand
AATTAAAGTGATGGAAATAAAATAGAATTTGAAAAAAAATAAATAAAATAAAACATAGTAATGGCAATTAAATAAGAATATTTTTTAAATATGAAATTTATTGTCAAATTGGTTTCTATACAACACCGAATGCTCATCCCAAGAGGTGCCCTCCTCAATACCCATCACCCACCCTCCTCTCCTTCCAACCCTCATCAACACTCAGTTTATTCAGTTTTTAAGAGCCTGTTATGGTTTGACTCCATCCCTCTCTAACTTTTTTTTTCCTTCCCCTTCCCCATGGTCTTCTGTGAAGTTTCTCAGGATCCAAATAAGAGTGAAAACATATGGTATCTGTCTTTCTCCATGTGACTAATTTCACTCAGCACAACACTCTCCAGATCCATCCACGTTGGTACAAAAGGCCACATTTCATTCTTTCTCAATGCTAGGTAGTATTCCATTTTGAATAGAAACCACAATTTCTTTATGCATTCATCAGTTGATGGACATGTAGACTCTTTCCATAATTTGGCTATTGTTCAAAGTGCTGCTACAAACATTGGGGCACAAGTGCCTTTATGCATCAGCACTCCTGTATCCCTTGGGTAAATTCCTAGCAGTGATATTGCTGGGTCATAGGGTAGACCTATTTTTAATTTGTGAGGAAGCTCCACACTGTTTTCCAGAGCAGCTGCACCAGTTTGCATTCCCACCAACAGTGCAAGAGGGTTCCCATTTCTCCACATCCTTGCCAGCCTTTGTAGTTTCCTGATTTGTTCATTTTAGCCACTCTGACTGGCATGAGGTGGTATCTGAGTGTGGTTTTGATTCATAGTTCTCTGATGAGGAGCGACGTTGAGCATCTTCTCATGTGCCTGTTGGCCATTTGGATGTCTTCTTTAGAGAAGTGTCTATTCATGTATTTTGCCCATTTCTTCACTGGGTTATTTGTTTTTCAGGTGTGGAGTTTGGTGAGCTCTTTATAGATTTTGGATACTAGCCCTTTGTCCGATATGTCTCTTGCAAATATCTTTTCCCATTCCCTTGGTTTCCTTTTAGTTTTGTTGATTGTTTCCTTTGCAGTGCAGCTTTTTATCTTCATGAAGTCCCAATAGTTCATTTTTGTTTTTAATTCCCTTGCCTTTGGAGATGTGTCAAGTATGAATTTGCTGTAGCTGAGGTCAGAGAGGTTTTTTCCTGCTCTCTCCTATAGGGTTTTGATGGTCTCCTGTCTCACATTCAAGTCCTTTATCCATTTTGAGTTTATTTTTGTGAATGGTGTAAGAAAGTGGTCTAGATCCATTCTTCTGCATGTTGCTTTCCAGTTCTCCCAGCATCATTTGTTAAAGAGACTGTCTTTTTTCCATTGGATATTCTTTCCTGCGTCGTCAAAGATTAGTTGGCCATATATTTGTGGGTCCAATTCTGGAGTCTCTGTTCTATTCCATTGATCTATGTGTCTGTTTTGGTGCCAATACCATGCTGTCTTGATGATTAGATCTTTGTAGTAGAGGCCAAAGTCTGGGATTGTGATGCCTCCCGCTTTGGTCTTCTTCTTCAATATTTGGCTATTCGGGGCCTTTTGTGGTTCCATACAAATTTTAGGATTGCTTGCTCTAGCTTCGAGAAGAATGCTGGTGCAATTTCGATTGGGATTGCAATTTTGATTGTGTAGATTGATTTGGGTAGTATTGACATTTTAACAATATTTATTATTCCAATCCATGAGCATGGAATGTTTATCCATTTCTTGGCATCTTTCTTCAGTCTCCTTCATAAGCTTTCTATAGTTTTCAGCATACAGATCTTTTACATCTTTGGTTAGATTTATTCTTAGGTATTTTATGAATCTTGGTGAAATTGCGAATGGGATCAGTTTCTTTATTGGTCTTTCTGTTGCTTCATTATTAGTGTATAAGAATGCAACGGATTTCTTTTGTATCTTGTGACTTTGCTGATTTCATGTGTCAGTTCTAGCAGACTTTTGGTGGAGTCTGTAGGGTTTTCCATGTATAATATCATGTCATCTGCAAAAAGTGAAAGCTTGACTTCATCTTTGCCAATTTTGATACCTTTGATTTCCTTTTGCTGTCTGATTGCTGATGCTAGATCTTCCAACACTATGTTAAACAACAGCGGTGAGAGTGGACATCCCTTCGTGTTCATGATCTCAGGGGGAAAGGTCTCAGTTTTTCCCCATTGAGGATGATATTAGCTGTAGGCTTTTCATAAATGGCTTTTATGATGCTTAAATATGTTCCTTCTATCTTGACTTTCTCGAGGGTTTTTATTAAGAAATCATTCTGAATTTTGTCAAATGCTTTCTGCATTGATTGACAGGGTCATACGGTTCTTATGTTTCCTTTTATTAATGTGATCTATCACATTGATTGATTTGTGAATGTTGAACCAGCCCTGCATCCCAGGAATGAATCCCACTTGATCATGGTGAATAATTCTTTTTATATGCTGTTGACCTCGATTTGCTAGTATCTTATTGAGAATTTTTGCATCCATATACATCAGGGATATTGGGCTGTAGTTGTCTTTGTTGCTGGGTCTCTGTCTGGTTTATAAACCAAAGTAATGCTGGCTTCATAGAATGAGTCTAGAAGTTTCCCTTCCCTTTCTATTTTTTGGAACAGCTTGAGAACTAGAGGTATTATATCTGCTTTAAATCTGGTAGAATTCCCCAGGGAAGCCATCTGGTCTGGACTCTTGTTTGTTGGGAGATTTTTAATGACTGATTCAATTTCTTCTCTGGTTATGGGTCTCTTCAAGCTTTCTATATCATCCTGTTTGAATTTTGGAAGTGTGTGGGTGCTTAGGAATTTGTCCATTTCTTCCAGGTTGTCCAGTTTGTTGGCATATAATTTTTCATAGTATTCCCTGATAATTGCTTGTATTTCTAATGGATTGGTTGTAATAATTCCATTTTCTTTCATGATTTTATCTATTTGTGTCATCTCACTTTTCTTTTTGAGAGGCCTGGCTAGAGGTTTATCAATTTTGTTTATTTTTTCAAATAACCAACTCTTAGTTTCATTGATCTGCTCTTCAGTTTTTTAGATTCTATATTGTTTATTTCTGCTCTGATCTTTAATTTTTCTATTCTTCTGTTGGGTTTGGGGTGTCTTTGCTGTTCTGCTTCTATTTCCTTTAGGTGTGCTGTTAGATTTTGTATTTGAGATTTTTCTTGATCTTGAAATAGGCGTCGGTTACAATTTTTTTTCCTCTCAGGACAGCCTTTGCTGCATCCCAAAGCGTTTGGATTGTTGTATTTTCTTTTTTTTTTCTTTTTTCTTTTTTAATATATGAAATTTACTGTCAAATTGGTTTCCATACAACACCCAGTGCTCATTCCAGAAGGTGCCCTCCTCAATACCCATCACCCACCCTGCCCTCCCTCCCACCCCCCATCAACCCTCAGTTCTCAGTTTTTAACAGTCTCTTATGCTTTGTCTCTCTCTCACTCTAACCTCTTTTTTTTTCTCCTTCCCCTCCCCCATGGGTTTCTGTTACGTTTCTCAGGATCCACATAAGAGTGAAACCATATGCTATCTGTCTTTCTCTGTATGGCTTATTTCACTTAGCATCACACTCTCCAGTTCCATCCACGTTGCTACAAAAGGCCATATTTCATTTTTTCTCATTGCCACGTAGTATTCCATTGTGTATATAAACCACAATTTCTTTATCCATTCATCAGTTGATGGACATTTAGGCTCTTTCCCTAATTTTGCTATTGTTGAGAGTGCTGCTATAAACATTGGGGTACAAGTGCCCCTATGCATCAGTACTCCTGTATCCCTTGGATAAATTCCTAGCAGTGCTATTGCTGGGTCATAGGGTAGGTCTATTTTTAATTTTCTGAGGAACCTCCACACTGCTTTCCAGAGCGGCTGCACCAATTTGCATTCCCACCAACAGTGAAAGAGGGTTCCCGTTTCTCCACATCCTCTCCAGCATCTATAGTCTCCTGATTTGTTCATTTTGGCCACTCTGACTGGTGTGAGATGGTATCTGAGTGTGGTTTTCATTTGTATTTCCCTGATAAGGAGCGACGTTGAACATCTTTTCATGTGCCTGTTGGCCATCCGGATGCCTTCTTTAGAGAAGTGTCTATTCATGTTTTCTGCCCATTTCTTCACTGGGTTATTTGTTTTTCGGGTGTGGAGTTTGATGAGCTCTTTATAGATTTTGGATACTAGCCCTTTGTCCGATGTGTCATTTGCAAATATCTTTTCCCATTCCGTTGGTTGCCTTTTAGTTTTGTTGGTTGTTTCCTTTGCTGTGCAGAAGCTTTTTATCTTCATAAGGTCCCAGTAATTCAGTTTTGCTTGTAAGTCCCTTGCCTTTGGGGATGTGTCGAGTAAGAGATTGCTACGGCTGAGGTCAGAGAGGTCTTTTCCTGCTTTCTCCTCTAAGGTTTTGATGGTTTCCTGTCTCACATTCAGGTCCTTTATCCATTTTGAGTTTATTTTTGTGAATGATGTGAGAAAGTGGTCTAGTTTCAACCTTCTGCATGTTGCTGTCCAGTTCTCCCAGCACCATTTGTTAAAGAGACTGTCTTTTTTCCATTGGATGTTCTTTCCTGCTTTGTCAAAGATTAGTTGGCCATACGTTTGTGGGTCTAGTTCTGGGGTTTCTATTCTATTCCATTGGTCTATGTGTCTGTTTTTATGCCAATACCATGCTGTCTTGATGATTACAGCTTTGTAGTAGAGGATAAAGTCTGGGATTGTGATGCCTCCTGCTTTGGTCTTCTTCTTCAAAATTACTTTGGCTATTCGGGGCCTTTTGTGGTTCCATATGAATTTTAGGATTGCTTGTTCTAGTTTCGAGAAGAATGCTGATACAATTTTGATTGGGATTGCATTGAATGTGTAGATAGCTTTGGGTAGTATTGACATTTTGACAATATTTATTCTTCCAATCCATGAGCAGGGAATGTCTTTCCATTTCTTTATATCTTCTTCAATTACCTGTATAAGCTTTCTATAGTTTTTAGCATACAGATCTTTTACACCTTTGGTTAGATTTATTCCTAGGTATTTTATGCTTCTTGGTGCAATTGTGAATGGGATCAGTTTCTTTATTTGTCTTTCTGTTGCTTCATTGTTAGTGTATAAGAATGCAACTGATTTCTGCACATTGATTTTGCATCCTGCAACTTTGCTGAATTCATGTATCAGTTCTAGCAGACTTTTGGTGGAGTCTGTCGGATTTTCCATGTATAATATCATGTCATTTGCAAAAAGCGAAAGCTTGACTTCATCTTTGCCAATTTTGATGCCTTTGATTTCCTTTTGTTGTCTGATTGCTGATGCTAGAACTTCCAGCACTATATTAAACAACAGAGGTGAGAGTGGGCATCCCTGTCGTGTTCCTGATCTCAGGGAAAAAGCTCTCAGTTTTTCCCCGTTGAGGATGATGTTAGCTGTGGGCTTTTCATAAATGGCTTTTATGATCTTTAAGTATGTTCTTTCTATCCCGACTTTCTCAAGGGTTTTTATTAAGAAAGGGTGCTGCATTTTGTCAAAGGCCTTTTCTGCATCGATTGGCAGGATCATATGGTTCTTCTCTTTTTTTTTGTTAATGTGATGTATCACGTTGATCGATTTGCGAATGTTGAACGAGCCCTGCATCCCAGGAATGAATGCCACTTGATCATGGTGAATAATTCTTTTTATATGCTGTTGAATTCGATTTGCTAGTATCTTATTGAGAATTTTTGCATCCATATTCATCAGAGATATTGGCCTGTAGTTCTCTTTTTTTGCTGGGTCTCTGTCTGGTTTAGCAATCAAAGTAATACTGGCTTCATAGAATGAGTCTGGAAGTTTTCCTTCCCTTTCTATTTCTTGGAATAGCTTGAGAAGGATAGGTATTATCTCTGCTTTAAACGTCTGGTAGAACTCCCCTGGGAAGACATCTGGTCCTGGACTCTTCTTGGTTGGGAGATTTTTGATAACTGATTCAATTTCTTCGCTGGTTATGGGTCTGTTCAAGCTTTCTATTTCCTCCTGGTTGAGTTTTGGAAGAGTGTGGGTGTTTAGGAATTTGTCCATTTCTTCCAGGTTGTCCAATTTGTTGGCATATAATTTTTCATAGTATTCCCTGATAATTGTTTGTATCTCTGAGGGATTGGTTGTAATAATTCCATTTTCATTCATGATTTTATCTATTTGGGTCATCTCCCTTTTCTTTTTGAGAAGCCTGGCTAGAGGTTTGTCAATTTTGTTTATTTTTTCAAAAAACCAACTCTTGGTTTCGTTGATCTGCTCTACAGTTTTTTTAGTTTCTATATTGTTTATTTATGCTCTGATCTTTATTCTTTCTCTTATTCTGCTGGGTTTAGGCTGCCTTTGCTGTTCTGCTTCTATTTCCTTTAGGTGTGCTGTTAGATTTTGTATTTGGGATTTTTCTTGTTTCTTGAGATAGGCCTGGATTGCAATGTATTTTTCTCTCAGGACTGCCTTCGCTGCATCCCAAAGCGTTTGGATTGTTGTATTTTCATTTTCGTTTGTTTCCATATATTTTTAAATTTCTTCTCTAATTGCCTGGTTGACCCACTCATTCGGTAGTAGGGTGTTCTTTAACCTCCATGCGTTTGGAGGTTTTCCAGACTTTTTCTTGTGGTTGATTTCAAGCTTCATAGCATTGTGGTCTGAAAGTAGGCATGGTATAATTTCAATTCTTGTAAACTTATGAAGGGCTGTTTTGTGACCCAGTATATGATCTATCTTGGAGAAGGTTCCATGTGCACTCGAGAAGAAAGTATATTCTGTTGATTTGGGATGCAGAGTTCTAAATATATCTGTCAAGTCCATCTGATCCAATGTATCATTCAGGGCCCTTGTTTCTTTATTGACTGTGTGTCTAGATGATCTATCCATTTCTGTAAGTGGGGTGTTAAAGTCCCCTGCAATGACCACATTCTTATCAATAAGGTTGCTTATGTTTATGAGTAATTGTTTTATATATCTGGGGGCTCCGGTATTCGGCGCATAGACATTTATAATTGTTAGCTCTTCCTGATGGATAGACCCTGTAATTATTATATAATGCCCTTCTTCATCTCTTGTTACAGCCTTTAATTTAAAGTCCAGTTTGATATAAGTATGGCTACTCCAGCTTTCTTTTGGCTTCCAGTAGCATGATAAATAGTTCTCCATCCCCTCACTCTCAATCTAAAGGTGTCCTCAGATCTAAAATGAGTCTCTTGTAGACAGCAAATAGATGGGTCTTGTTTTTTTATCCATTCTGGTACCCTTTGTCTTTTGGTTGTTGCATTTAATCCATTTACATTCAGTGTTATTATAGAAAGATACGGGTTTAGAGTCATTGTGATGTCTGTATGTTTTATGCTTGTAGTGATGTCTCTGGTACTTTGTCTCACAGGATCCCCCTTAGGATCTCTTGTAGGGCTGGTTTCGTGGTGACAAATTCCTTCAGTTTTTGTTTGTTTGGGAAGACCTTTATCTCTCCTTCTATTCTAAATGACAGACTTGCTGGATAAAGGATTCTCGGCTGCATATTTTTTCTGTTTAGCACACTGAAGATATCGTGCCAAGCCTTTCTGGCCTGCCAAGTTTCAAAGGAGAGATCAGTCACGAGTCTTACAGGTCTCCCTTTATATGTGAGGGCACGTTTATCCCTTGCTGCTTTCAGAATTTTCTCTTTATCCTTGTATTTTGCCAGTTTCACTATGATATGTCGTGCAGAAGATCGATTCAAGTTACGTCTGAAGGGAGTTCTCTGTGCCTCTTGGATTTCAATGCCTTTTTCCTTCCCCAGTTCAGGGAAGTTCTCAGCTATAATTTCTTCAAGTATCCCTTCAGCACCTTTCCCTCTCTCTTCCTCCTCTGGGATACCAATTATGCGTATATTATTTCTTTTTAGTGTATCACTTAGTTCTCTAATTTTCCCCTCATACTCCTGGATTTTTTTAACTCTCTTTCTTTCAGCTTCCTCTTTCTCCATAACTTTATCTTCTAGTTCACCTATTCTCTCCTCTGCCTCTTCAATCCGAGCCGTCGTGGTTTCCATTTTGTTTTGCATTTCGTTTAAAGCGTTTTTCAGCTCCTCATGACTGTTCCTTAGTCCCTTGATCTCTGTGGCAAGAGATTCTCTGCTGTCCTGTATACTGTTTTCAAGCCCAGCGATTAATTTTATGACTATTATTCTAAATTCACTTTCTGTTATATTATTTAAATCCTTTTTGATCAGTTCATTAGCTGTTGTTATTTCCTGGAGATTCTTCTGAGGGGAATTCTTCCTTTTGGTCATTTTGGAGAGTCCCTGGAGTGGTGAGGACCTGCAGGGCACTTCCCCTGTGCTGTGGTGTATAACTGGAGTTGGTTGGCGGGGCCGCACTCCGACCCGATGTCTGCCTCCAGCCCACCGCTGGGGCCACAGTCAGACTGGTGTGTGCCTTCTCTTCCCCTCTCCTAGGGACATGATTCACTGTGGGGTGGCGTGGCCCATCTAGGCTACTTGCACACTGCCAGGCTTGTGGTGCTGGGGATCTGGCGTATTAGCTGGGGTGGGTAGGCAAGGTGCATGGGGGCAGGAGGGGCAAGCTTAGCTCGCTTCTCCTTAGGTGATCCACTTCAGGAGGGGCCCTGTGGCAGCGGGAGGGAGTCAGATCCTCTGCCGGAGGTTTGGCTCCGCAGAAGCACAGAGTTGGGTGTTGCACGGAGCGAGCAAGTTCCCTGGCAGGAACTGGTTCCCTTTGGGATTTTGGCTGGGGGATGGGCGGGGGAGATGGCTCTGGCGAGCGCCTTTGTTCCCCGCCAAGCTGAGCTCTGCCATCCGGGGGCTCAGCAGCTCTCCCTCCCTTTGTCCTCCAGCCTTCCCGCTTTCCGAGCAGAGCTGTTAACTAATGACCTCCCAGACGCTAAGTCGCGCTTACTGTCGGAACACAGTCCATCAGGCCCATCCGCTTTTGCCTGCCAGACTCGGGGGCTCTGCTTGACCGGGGAGCCACCCCTCCCCCCCGGCTCCCTCCCGCCAGTCCGTGGAGCGCGCACTGCCTCGCCGACCTTCCTACCCTCTTCCGTGGGCCTCTTGTCTGCGCTTGGCTCCGGAGACTCCGTTCTGCTAATCCTCTGGCGGTTTTCTGGGTTCTTTAGGCAGGTGTAGGTGGAATCTAAGTGATCAGCAGGATGCGCGGTGAGCCCAGCGTCCTCCTACGCTGCCATCTTCCTTTCTTTTTTTTTTTTTAATGTTTATTTATTTTTGAGAGAGACAGAGGCAGAATGCGAGTGGGTTAGGGGCAGAGAGAGAGGGAGGCACAGAATCTAAAGCAGGCTCCAGGCTCTGAGCTGTCAGCACAGACCCAGACGTTGGCGTCGTACTCACAAGCTGGGAAATTGTGAGCTGAGCTGAGGTTGGAATCTCAACCGCCTGAGCCACCCAGGTGCCCCTGGATTGTTGTATTTTCATTTTCATTTGTTTCCATTTATGTTTTAATTTCTTCTCTAATTACCTGGGTGACCCATTCATTCTTTAGAAGGGTGTTCTTTACCCTCCATGCTTTTGGAGGTTTTCCAGAATTTTTCCTGTGGTTGATTTCAAGTTTCATAGCATTGTGGTCTGAAACTGTGCATGGTATGATCTTATTTCTTTTATACTTATGAAGGGTTATTTGTGACCAAGTATGTGATCTATCTTGGAGATAGATCCATGTGCACTCGAGAACAAAGTATATTCTGTTGCTTTGGGATGCAGAGATTTAAATATATCCGTCAAGTCCATCTGATCCAATGTATCATTCAGGGCCCTTGTGTCTTTATTGATCCTGTGTCTAATGATCTATCCATTGTTGTACGTGGAGTGTTAAAGTCCCCTGCAATTACCAATTGTAGTCAATAAGGTTGCTTATGTTTGTAATTATTTTATATATTTGGGTGCTACCATATTCGGTGCATAGACATTTATAATTGTTAGCTCTTCCTGATGGATAGACCCTGTAATTATTATATAATGTCCTTCTTCATCTCTTGTTACAGCCTTTAATTTAAAATCTAGTTTGTCTGATATACGTATGGCTACTCCAGCTTTCTTTTGACTTCCAGTACCATGATAGTTATCCATCCCCTAACTTTCAATCTGAAGGTGTCCTCAGGACCAAAATGAGTCTCTTGTAGACAGCAAATAGATGGGTCTTGTTTTTTTATCCATTTTGATACCCTATGTCTTTTGGTTGGAGCATTTAGTCCATTTACATTCAGTCTTATTATGGAAAGATATGGGTTTAGAGTCATTGCTATATCTGTAGGTTTCATGCTTGTAGTGATGTCTCAGGCACTTTGTGGTCCTTGCAACATTTCACTCATAGAATACCCCCTAGGATCTCTTGTAGGGCTGGTTTAGTGTTGATAAATTCCTTCCATTTTTGTTTGTTTGGGAAGACCTTTATCTCTTGTATTCTGAATGATGGACTTGCTGGATAATGGATTCTCAGCTGCATTTTTTCTGTTCATCACATTGAAGATTTCCTGCCATTCCTTTCTGGCCTGCCACGTTTCAGTAGATAGGTCTGCCACTACTCTTATGGGTCTAACTTTGTAAGTTAGAGCATGTTTATCCCTAGCTGCTTTCAAAATTTTCTCTTTATCCTTGTATTTTGCCAGTTTCAGTATATGTTGTGCGGAAGATCAATTCAAGTTACGTCTGAAGGGAGTTCTCTGTGCTCTTGGATTTCAATGCCTTTTTCCTTCTCCAGCTCAGGAAAGTTCTCAGCTATGATTTGTTCAAGTACACCTTCAGCCCATTTATCTCTCTCTTCCTCTTCTGGAATTCCTATTATATGGATATTTTGTTTGATTGCCTCGCTTAGTTCTCTAATTCTCCCCTCATACTCATGGATTTTTTTATATCTCTTTTTTTCAGCTTCCTCTTTTTCCATAATTTTATTTTCTAATTCACCTATTCTCTCCTCTGCCTCTTCAATTCGTGTTATGGCCGCCTCAATTTTATTTTGTACCTCATTTATAGCATTTTTAGTTCCTCATGACTATTTCTTAGTCCCTTGATCTCTGTAGTATTAGATTCTCTGCCCTTCCTCTATGCTTTTTTTCAAGCCCAGCGATTAATTTTATGACTATTATTCTAAATTCTTGTTCTGTTACATTGCTTAAATCATATTTGATCAATTTGTTAGCTGTCGCTACTTCCTGGAGTTTCTTTTGAGGAGAATTCTTCGTTTCATCATTTTTGCTAGTCCCTGCAGTGGCTCCAAACTGCAGGGCACTTCCCCTGTGCTGTCTGGCATAACGTGTGTTGGTTGACGGCGCTGCAGTCAGACCCAATGTCTGCCCCCAGCCCACCGCTGGGGCCACAGTCAGACTGGTGTGTACCTTATCTTACCCTCTCCCGGGGGCAGGATTCACTGTGGAGTGGTGTGGCCCCTGTCTGCACTGCTTGCACACTTCCAGGCTTGTGGTGCTGCTTTGATGGGATCTGGCATATTAGCCAGGATGGATCTGCAAGGTGCACAGTGGTGGAAGGGGAAGCTTAGCTCACTTTGCCATCTGTGGTCCCCTGTGGTAGGGGTCCTGAAGCACCAGGAGGGAGGCAGACCAGTCGGAGAGATGGATCCACAGAAGCACATTGTTGGGTGTTTGTGTGATGCAAGCAATTTCGATGACAGGAACTGGTTCCCTTTGGGATTCCAGCTGGGGGATGGGAGAGGGAGATGGAGATGGCCAATGCATTTGTTCCCACCGAGCTGAACTCTGTCTTTGGGGACTCATCAACTCTCCCTCCAGGTGTCCTCTTGTTGTCTCCACTCTCTGAGAGCAGAACTGTTCACTTTTAGCATCCCAGATGTTAAGCCCCGCTGGTTGTCAGAGCTCACGGAGTCCAGCCCCTCTGCTTTTGCAAGCCAGACTTTGGGGGCTGTGCCTTGTCAGGCGGTCTGCCCCTCCACCCCCCTGTCTCCCTCCCAACTGTCGGTATAGCATGTACCTCCTCTCTGCCCTTCCTACCCTCTTCCATAGGCCTCTTGTGTGTGCTTGGCTCTGGAGAGTCTGTTATGCTAGTCTTCTGGAAGTTTTCTGGGTTATTTAGGCAGATGTGGGTGGAATCTAAGCGATCAGCACGATAAGGTGAGCCCAGCATTCTCCTACTCCGCCATCTTCCCTTCTCTCCCCAAATAGGAACATTTTTAATAGAAATTGAAAGTAAAAATGAAGTTTTCTCTCTTGCCCCCAAAACGCAGGCTATAGGACAGCCAGCCAGGCATCTGAAAACCATAGCTGTGGTGCAGCTCCTTCTTGGGAAATACCACCTCAGAGGAGATGTAGCGCCATGAGGGACGACCTTGAGAACCTTGGACAGGAGCCAGCAATGCCCAGAGTGAAAACAGCAAGAGGGGCGCTCTCAGGGTTACCTGTCCATCTGACAGCCTCATGCCCCTGCTCAGGGACATCTGACAGTGAGAATGGATAAATGAAGGATCGTCAGCAAAGCCAGGTCTAGACCATCTGACAGAACAGAGGGCTGTACAGGGTGGCCAGCACCCTACACCTGGGGGCCATCTGTGGGTTTAGGTATCAGTTACAGGGTGTGGCATTGGGTGACCATGCTCATCAGTTCAGCTGGGGTGGATGTGGGAGAGGCAGGTAGGCCATGGTCAAGAGTGCTCACATGTACATGGGTGGAGACTTAGACTCAGAAGCATGGTTCTATTCAACAACTTCCATCTTTCCTCCAGCTAGTGAATATGGGATATGGAATTTTAACACCCTGAACTTCTCTATCAAATCTATGTCCTGTGGTACTGCTGGGTCACTTTCTATGGATGACTACTTTTCCCCTTATGGAGACCGATGCTTCCTACTTCCTTGGGATGTGGAGGTAGACATTGTCAATTTTACCTTTGTACATATTGAAAAACATTGCTTTGTGATTTCACATGTCTTATTCTGGTTGAATGTTAGTTTGCAAGCCATTTGATCCTTTTGGTTTTTCTTTGAAGCTTCCTCTGAATTTACTGAAGAAACATTTCCCCATATTCTGTGTCATGATTGGTGAAGTACAATGTTGTATTTTAGTTTTTTTCTGATGCCATCTAGTGAGAATAAAATACTGCTGACCATGTGTGAGCCCCAGGGGATTTCCCCTCTAATCCCTTATTGTGGTTCTTTCCTGGCCTCTGGAAGTCTTCTCCCATGCATGTGAGGTTCTCTCCTCAGCTAGAGATGCAGAGGAGTTGAGGTTACGTTGGCAGCTTGCACCATGGAGGCTGCACATGATTGAAAGATGGTATCGACCATGGAATTCCCTTGTTTAAGTACTATCTAGTCCTTTAAACCCCCCTGGGTCAGGCAGAAACCCTCAGAGTTGGCTTTTGGAGATGAATGTGCATTTTTCCCAGGTGACTGATCTCCTAAATAAAGCTCAACTTCGTTTCCCACCAAAGCTAAAACTTTGAACACTGACCTTTCCAGGAATATGCAGCTGAATTTGGGTTTTGATAACAATAAAATGGAGAGTAGAATGGCAGTTGCCAGGGGCTGTCAGGGAGGGGCAATAAGGAGTAGATATCAAGGGCTATGATTTTCTGTTATGCAAGATGATTAAGTTCTAGAGGGCTTCTCCACAATTTTATACCTGTAATTAACAATAATGTACTGTACGGTTAAAATTTTGTGAAGAGTGTGGGTGTCATGTTCAGTGAGATCTTACCACAATACAAAAGTGGAAGACATGAGTTTTGCTTCTCACATGACAGTAGGCTGAACTGCATGGGCACACTCCCTACTGATAATGTGAACATAATTTAAAAACATTTACATAGTTTGCATACTAACCCCGAGGATATGTTATTTACAAATATCTTTTCCATTCCATAGGTTGCCTTTTAGTTTTGTTGATCGTTTTCTTCACTGTGGAGAGGCTTGCTATTTTGAGGTAATGTGTATATATATATATATACACACGCACACACACACACACATACATATATATATACACACATATATATGCATATATAATTATATATATAATATAATTAAATATTTTAATATATATTTATATATATAATTTTCTTGTATTATATTAATTTAAATTCAAGTCTGTTAACATACAGTGTAGTACTGATTTTAGGGGTAGAATTTAGAGAACCATCACATACATATAACACCCAGCTCTCATTTCAACCAGTGGCCTCCTTAATGCCCATATGCCATTTAGCCCACCTCCCCCACTTCCCCTCAGGTTGTTCTCTGTATTTAAGAGTGTCTTCTGGTTTCCTCCCTCTCTGTTTTTATTTTTCCCTTCATATGTTGTGTTTCCTATATTCCACTAATGTGTGAAATCATAGGACATTTGACTTTTTGTGAATGAGTTGTCACTTAGCATAATACACTGTAGTTCCATCCACCTGTTGTAATTGGCAAGATTTCATTCTTTTTGATGGCTGATTAATATTACATTGTATATACTTACCACCTCTTCTTTATGCATTCATGTGTTGATGGATATTTGGGCTTTACTACACTTTGTTTTTTTTGTTGTTGTTGTTGATAGGGTTGCCATAAAGATTGGGATGCATGTGCCCCTTTGAATCGGCATTTTGGTATCCTTTGGATAACTTTGGTATCCTTGGATAAATGCAATTGCTTGATCACAGAATAGTTCTGTGTTTAATTTTTTGAAGAATCTCCACACTGTTTTCCAGACTGGCTGCACCCATTTGCATTACTGTCAACAGTGTGAGAGGGTTTCCCTTCCTCTGAATCCTTGCTGACATCTGTTGTTTTCTGCGTTGTTAGTCTTAGTCATTGTGAGAGGTGTGCGTTGGTATCTCATTGTGGTATTTATTTATATTTAACTGATAAAGAGTGTTGTTGAGCATCTTTTTGCCATCTGGATGTCTTCTTTGGAAAAATATGTATTCATGTCTTCTGCCCATTTCTTCACTGGATCATTTCTTTTTTGACTGTTGAGTTTGATAAGTTCTTTATAGATTTTGGATACTAACCCTTTATCTGATATGTCATTTGCAAATATCTCCCCATATTTTGTCAGTGGCATTTTAGTTTTGTTGATTTGTTCTTTGCTGTGCAGAAGCTTTTTATCTTGATGAGATCCCAATAGTTTATTTTTGCTATTGTTTGCCTTGCCACTGGGGACATGTCTAGTAAGAAGTTGTTCTGGCCAAAGTCAAAGGGGTTGGTGCATGTGTTCTTCTCTAGGATTTTGATGGTTTCCTGTCTCACATTTAGGTCTTTCATTCATTTTGAATTTATTTTTGTGTATATTGTAAGGGAGTGGTCCAGGTTCATTACAAGTTCACGTTGCTGTCCAGTTTTCCCAACAACAGTTGTTGAAGGGACACTTTTCCATTTGATAGTCTTTCCTGCTTTGTCAAATTTAGTTGATCATAGTTATGCGTCCATTTGTTGGTTTTCTAATCTGTTCCTTTGATATATGTCTAGTTTTTGCCTGTATCATACTGTCTTGATGACTACAGCATTGTAATATAGCTTGAAATCCAGAATTGTGATGCTTCCATGTTTTTTATTTTTCAAGATTTCTTTGGGTATTTGGGGTCTTTTGTGTTTCCACGATAATTTTAGAATTACTTGTTATAGTTCTGTGAAAAATGCTGGCATTATTTGACAGGGAATTGGATTATTTGCATCGAATGTCTAGATTGCTTTGTGTAGTATCATCATTTTAACAATGATTTTCTTTTAATCCATGTGCATGGAATATTTTTCCATTTTTGTGCCTTCTTCAATTTATTCCATAAATGTCTTAGTTTTTCGGAGTACAGATCTTTTCCACTTTAGTTAGGTTTATTTCTAGTATCTTATGGTTTGTGGTGTAGTTGTAAATGGAATTGATTCCTTGATTTCTCTTTCTCCTGCTTCATTATTGGTGTATATAAATGTAACAAATTTCTATACGTTGATTTGGTATGCTGCAAGTTTACTGGTTTATTGTATCAGTTCTTGCATTTTTAATTTTTTTTTGGTGGAGTCTTTCAGGTTTTCTATATATAGTATAAAATTCAACTCCACAACGGAATAATCCTATTAAAAAATGGGCAGAAGACATGAATAGGCATTTTTCTAAATGAGACATACAATTGGTCAATAATCACATGAAAAGATTCTCAACATCACTCATCATCAGGGAAATACAAATCCAAACTACAATGAAATATCAACTCACACTGGTCAGAAAGGCTAAACTCAACAGCACAAGAAACAACAGGTGTTGGTGAGGATGCAGAGAAAGAGGATCCTTTTCGAGGTGCTGGTGGGAATGCACACTGGCACAGCCACTATGGAAAACAGCATGGAGGTTCCTTAGAAAGCCAAAAATATAACTACGTTATGATCGAGCAATTGCACTACTAGGTATTTACCCAAAGGATACAAAAATACTAATTTAAGGGAATTGTATCTCTATGCTTATAGCAGCTATATAAAAAAAAAACACAAAAACAAGCTATGGAAACAGCCTAGCCCAAGTATGCATTGGTTGATGACTGGGTATAGAATATGTGGTATATCTACACACACACACACACACACACACACACACACACTGGAATATTTCTCAGCCCCAAAAGGAATGACATTTGCCATTTGTAAGGACATGGATAGAGCTAGAGAGTATTATGTTTACTGAAATAAGTGAGAGAAAAACAAATATATGATTTCATTCATATGTCAAATTTAAGAAGCAACTAATGGACAAAGGGAGAAGTAAGAGAGAAGAGGCAAACCAAGAAATAGACGATTTTTTCAATGTTTATTTATTTATATATAGAGAGAATGGGAGGTGGGGCAGAGGCAGATGGAAAGAGAATCCCACGGAAATTCTGTGCTCAGTGCAGAAAGAAAGTGTGGCTCAATCTCTGGAATCATGAGATCAAGACAAGAGCCCATATCAAGAATCATGGGCCTAACCCATGGAACCATGTAAGCACAAATAAACAGACTCTTAACTGTAGAAACAAAACGGATGGTTGCCACAGGGAAGGTGTGTGGAGGGATAGGGAAGTGGTTGATGGGGATGAAGGGGGGCACTCATACTGAGCACTGGGTGCTGTGTGGCAATGGTGAATCACTATTTTACACCTGAAACTAGTATTACATTGCATGTTCACTAACTGGAATTTATTAAAAACTCAAATAATGTATTTATAGTGCCTGCAAATTGCCTTGTCAGCATACAGCCCATGAAGAAGCATTTATTCCAGTAAATATACTAACAGAAGGAACACCTAGAGTATTTGAAGTAAGATGTGTTATTTTCCTTCCCCACCCCAGCTCAGCAAATGCAAACTCCACTGCAAGGAGCTGGGACTATAGGGGTGTGCCACTGAGCCTGGCTGCAACCTCCACTCCAGACTGTTGTAGCCAATACACAGGGTTCCTTTTGCCCAGCTCCTGTTCAGAGGACTCTTTCCCAGAGGGACAGGATGTCAGTGACCCCAAGCTGTTTGATGTTGACGCCAAGCCCCTGCAGGTGCCACTGAGATGTGGGACTCATTGTGTGCAGCCCCAGTCCTAGGATGGAAGCTCGGCCCTGGACACAGTCCACTGGGATGCTGAGAGCCTGGTCGCTCCAGACCTGACTTATATGGCAGGGGTCTCATGCCAGTAGGACAAGCAAGCCAAAAAGACGTGAAGCTGTCGCCCCCCCTTAAACTGAGCCCTCAGTTTCCAAACTGAGTGAGGAGAGAATCCTGTTTGTCCCCACCTGTAGCTGCAGACCTTTGCCCAGAGTTTAGTCCAGGGAAAGGCGGAGCTGGTCCACTAAACCGAGGTGCAGATCTGTACCTGAACAACTGAATTCATTTCCAGCTGAGGGTGAGGAAGGTCTGGGCCTCATGTTGTGGGAGAAGCAGGTGCAGGAGACAAATGGATTCAGTGGAGGATTCCTAACCTACTCCTTCTCACCTGCAGGAGAGAGCCTGAGCCTGGGACAGTGGAGGGAACAGCTGCTGTCAGAGCACATATCAGAGTATGGCCTCAGCAACTCTCCATTCAGAGGAGTCCGAGGTTGTGGGGTTCAGATGTGGAGACTTGATACAATAGAGTATGGTTGAACATAGGAGAACACTCTACATGAAGCAGAGAATCTTATCATGTGGTGTGGGACAGAAAGAGATGAAGAATGCCCAACAAACACTGTCACCCTGGGCTGGCTGTGTGAATGTCCCAGTCCACACCACCTCTTTAGTCTTTTAGACTACCACCCTTCCCCCCACATCATGTCTTTGAGTTGCACCTGGTTTCAGGTGTGCATCAGTAGTGTCACATTTTCTGGAAAAGCATCCCATTGATGGAAGTTCCATACTTGGTTTATTCCTTTATATGTAGAAATACTTTTGCCTTATTCTTAGCTTCTAAGAAAGATGCTATAAATATTTACACACCATTTCTTTTGTGAGCATGGGATTCCATTCTTCAGGGGAAAATACTTGGGAGTGGTATTGCCAGGTTACATGTTAAGTCATCCATATATAATTTCATAAGCAACAGCCAATGATTTTCCAGATCTGGTGTTTATTTTTCAATCCTTCCTGCATTGTTTGAGGCCCCACGTTTGCTGGATGCTCACCTGGATGTTGTTGCCCGTGTTGTTTTCATTCCTGAGCCATCGGGATGTGTGTATAGGGCATCTATTGCGTTCTTGATTTGAATTTCCCTGACAGTTGATGGTGTGAAGTCTTCTCCAGTCCATACCTAATGTGTCTATTACCTCAAGTATAGGATGTCTACTACACAAGGCTGTGCTTGTTTTATTGAGGTTTGTTTCCTTTCTTCCTATTGACTGTTGAGGGTTCTTAGCATATTCAAGATGCAGGTCCTCATCTGTTAATGCTTTTTCAATGCACTGTGCAGTTTTTACCAAATGAATATTTAGGTTTATTTATACTCTGCCATATTGGGTGATAGGAGCTGTGAGGCAGGCTTCACCATATGGGCTTTTTTGTGTCCCTTTGTAAGTGATCTGTCATATTGAATATTTACTTATTTTTTTTTATTTTTTAATATATGAAATTTACTGTCAAATTGGTTTCCATACAACACCCAGTGCTCATCCCAAAAGGTGCCCTCCTCAATACCCATCACCCACCCTGCCCTCTCTCCCACCCCCCATCAACCCTCAGTTTGTTCTCAGTTTTTAACAGTCTCTTATGCTTTGGCTCTCTCCCACTCTAACCTCTTTTTTTTTTTTCCTTCCCCTCCCCCATGGGTTTCTGTTACGTTTCTCAGGATCCACATAAGAGTGAAACCATATGGTATCTGTCTTTTTCTGTATGGCTTATTTCACTTAGCATCACACTCTCCAGTTCCATCCACGTTGCTACAAAGGGCCATATTTCGTTCTTTCTCATTGCCACGTAGTACTCCATTGTGTATATAAACCACAATTTCTTTATCCATTCATCAGTTGATGGACATTTAGGCTCTTTCCCTAATTTGGCTATTGTTGAGAGTGCTGCTATAAACATTGGGGTACAAGTGCCCCTATGCATCAGTACTCCTGTACCCCTTGGGTAAATTCCTAGCAGTGCTATTGCTGGGTCATAGGGTAGGTCTATTTTTAATTTTCTGAGGAACCTCCACACTGTTTTCCAGAGTGGCTGCACCAATTTGCATTCCCACCAACAGTGTAAGAGGGTTCCCGTTTCTCCACATCCTCTCCAGCATCTATAGTCTCCTGATTTGTTCATTTTGGCCACTCTGACTGGCGTGAGGTGATATCTGAGTGTGGTTTTGATTTGTACTTCCCTGATAAGGAGCGACGTTGAACATCTTTTCATGTGCCTGTTGGCCATCTGGATGCCTTCTTTAGAGAAGTGTCTATTCATGTATTTTGCCCATTTCTTCATTGGGTTATTTGTTTTTCAGGTGTGGAGTTTGGTGAGCTCTTTATAGATTTTGGATACTAGCCCTTTGTCCGATATATCTCTTGCAAATATCTTTTCCCATTCCGTTGGTTTCCTTTTAGTTTTGCTGGTTGTTTCCTTTGCTGTGCAGAAGCTTTTTATCTTCATAAGGTCCCAGTAATTCAGTTTTGCTTTTAATTCCCTTGCCTTTGGGGATGTGTTGAGTAAGAGATTGCTACGGCTGAGGTCAGAGAGGTCTTTTCCTGCTTTCTCCTCTAGGGTTTTGATGGTTTCCTGTCTCACATTCAGGTCCTTTATCCATTTTGAGTTTATTTTTGTGAATGGTGTGAGAAAGTGGTCTAGTTTCAACCTTCTGCATGCTGCTGTCCAGTTCTCCCAGCACCATTTGTTAAAGAGACTGTTTTTTTTTCCATTGGATGTTCTTTCCTGCTTTGTCAAAGATGAGTTGGCCATACGTTTGTGGGTCTAGTTTTTGGGTTTCTATTCTATTCCATTGGTCTATGTGTTTGTTTTTGTGCCAATACCATGCTGTCTTGATGATGACAGCTTTGTAGTAGAGTCTAAAGTCTGGGATTGTGATGCCTCCCGCTTTGGTCTTCTTCTTCAAAATTACTTTGGCTATTTGGGGCCTTTAGTGGTTCCATGCAAATTTTAGGATTGCTTGTTCTAGTTTCGAGAGAATGCTGGTGCAATATTTATTGGGATTGCATTGAATGTGTAGATAGCTTTGGGTAGTATTGACATTTTGACAATACTTATTCTTCCAATCCATGAGCAGGGAATGTCTTTCCATTTCTTTATATCTTCTTCAATTACCTTCATAAGCTTTCTATAGTTTTCAGCATACAGATCTTTTACACCTTTGGTTAGATTTATTCCTAGGTATTTTATGCTTCTTGGTGAAATTGTGAATGGGATCAGTTTCTTTATTTGTCTTTCTGTTGCTTCATTGTTAGTGTATAAGAATGCAACTGATTTCTGTACATTGATTTTGTATCCTGCAACTTTGCTGAATTAATGGATCAGTTCTAGCAGACTTCTGGTGGAGTCTATCGGATTTTCCATGTACAGTATCATGTCATCTGCAAAAAACGAAAGCTTGACTTCATCTTTGCCAATTTTGATGCCTTTGATTTCCTTTTGTCGTCTGATTGCTGATCCTAGAACTTCCAACACTATGTTAAACAACAGCGGTGAGAGTGTGCATCCCTGTCGTGTTCCTGATCTCAGGGAAAAAGCTCTCAGTTTTCCCCATTGAGGATGATGTTAGCTGTGGACTTTTCATAAATGGCTTTTATGATGGTTAAGTATGTTCCTTCTATCCCAACTTTCTCAAGCGTTTTTATTAAGAAAGGGTGCTGGATTTTGTCAAAGGCCTTTTCTGCATCGATTGACAGGATCATATGGTTCTTATCTTTTCTTTTATTAATGTGATGTATCACATTGATTGATTTGCGAATGTTGACCCAGCCCTGCATCCCAGGAATGAATGCCACTTGATCATGGTGAATAATTCTTTTTATATGCTGTTGAATTCGATTTGCTAGTATCTTATTGAGAATTTTTGCATCCATATTCATCAGGGATATTGGCCTGTAGTTCTCTTTTATTATTGGGTCTCTATCTGGTTTAGGAATCAAAGTAATGCTGGCTTCACAGAATAGTCTGGAAGTTTTCCTTCCCTTTCTATTTCTTGGAATAGCTTGAGAAGGATAGGTATTATCTCTGCTTTAAACGTCTGGTAGAACTCCCCTGGGAAGACATCTGGTCCTGGACTCTTATTTGTTGGGAGATGTTTGATAACTGATTCAATTTCTTCGCTAGTTATGGGTCTGTTCAAGCTTTCTATTTCCTCCTGATTGAGTTTTGGAAGTGTGTGGGTGTTTAGGAATTTGTCCATTTCTTCCAGGTTGTTCAATTTGTTGGCATATAGTTTTTCATAGTATTCCCTGATAATTGTTTGTATCTCTGAGGGATTGGTTGTAATAATTCCATTTTCATTCATGATTTTATCTATTTGGGTCATCTCCCTTTTCTTTTTGAGAAGCCTGGCTAGAGGTTTGTCAATTTTGTTTATTTTTTACAAAAAAAAAAAAAACAACTCTTGGTTTCGTTGATCTGCTCTACAGTGTTTTTAGATTCTATATTGTTTATTTCCGCTCTGATCTTTATTATTTCTCTTCTGCTGGGTTTAGGCTGCCTTTGCTGTTCTGCTTCTATTTCCTTTAGGTGTGCTGTTAGGTTTTGTATTTGTGATTTTTCTTGTTTCTTGAGATTGGCCTGGATTGCAATGTATTTTCCTCTCAGGACTGCCTTTGCTGCATCCCAAAGCGTTTGGATTGTTGTATTTTCATTTTCGTTTGTTTCCATATATTTTTAAATTTCTTCTATAATTGCCTGGTTGATATTGTATACTGTGGCTTTGCTGAATTTGTGTATCAGTTCTTGCAATATTTTGGTGGAGTCTTGAGTTTTCTATATAGAGTGTCATGTCATCTGTGAAGAGGGAAAGTTTGACTTCTTCCTTTCCAACTTGAGTGCCTTTATTGTTGTTGTTGTTGTCTGTTTTTGCGGATAATACTTCCAGTGCTATGTTAAGTAGAATGATGGGACTGGACATCCCTGTTGTGTTCCTGACAGTAAAGGAAAAGTTTTTCTTTCCCCACTGAGGATATTAGCTGTGGAGTTTTCTTGTTTGGACTTTATGATGTCGAGGTCTGTTTGCTCTATCCCTTGTTGAGGGTTTTGTCAAGAAAGGATGTTGTACTTTGTCAATTTTTTTTGCATCTATTGAGAGGTCATATCTTTTGTATCATTTCTCTGATGGTATATATTACATTGATTTCTTTGTGACTGTTGAACCACCCTTACAGCCAAGAAATAAATCCCAGCTGGTCATGTTAAACTATCCTTTAATAATTGTTGGATTCAATTTGCAACTATTTTCTTGACAATTGTTGCATCAATGCTCATTAGGCTAGTGGTCTCCAAGCCTCATTTTTAGTGGGGTTTAATCTGGTTTGGAACCCTGGTCATACTGGCCTTATAAGAATGAATTTGGAAGTTTTGTTTCCATTTCTATTATTTCAAACAGTTTGTGAAGACTGGAATATTCTATTCTGCTTAAGTAGAAATTTTACACTCTTCTTTAAATATCTGGTAGAATTCACCTGGGAAGCTCTCTTGCCCTGTACTTTTGTGTGTCAGTAGATTTTTGATTACTGATTCAATTTCTTTGCTCATTATCTGTCTGTTCACATTTTCTATTTCTTCCTTTTTCAGTTTAGGTAGTTTACATTATTCTGGGAATTTATCCATTTCTTCCAGATTGCCCAATTTGTTGACTTATAAATTTCCAAACTATTTTCCCATAGTTGTATTTCTGTGGTATTAGTTGCAATCTTTCCTCTCAAATTCCGATTATATTTACTTTCATCCTTTCTCTTTTGTTTTTGTTAAGTCTGCCCTTGAGTTTTTAATTTTTATTTATTCTTACAAAAAAAAAACAACTTATGGTTTCATTCATCTGTTCTACTGTTTGTGTTTGTTTGTATATCATTTATTTCTTCTCCCATCTTTTTTATTTACCCTTTCCTGCTGGCTTTAGGGTTCATGTGCTGTTCTCATTTTGCTTCTTTAGTTGTAAAGTGGTTGTGTGTTTGAGACTTTTCTTCTTTTTTGAGTTTGGCCTGGACTCCTATACATTTCACTCTTCCATCAACTTTGCTGCATCCAGAGAGTTTGGCACTGGCATGTTTTCACTTTCATTTCCTTCCATGTATTTTTTATTACTTCTTTATTTTCCTGAAAATCTCATTCATTGTTTACTACAATGTTCTTTAACCTAATGTATTGGTGGTGTTGCCCAAAGTTTTCTTGTGGTTGACTTCAAGTTTCATAGTGTTGTGGTTTGAAAATACACATGGAATGATCTCAGTCTTTTTGTAATTATAGAGGGCTGATTTGTGACATAGTATGTGATCTGTTCTGGAGGATGTTCCATACACGCTCCAAACGAATGTGTATTCTGGTGCTTTAGGATGGAATGTTCTGAATGTATCTGTTAAGTCCATTCAGTCCATGTGTCTTTCAAAGCCATTGTTTCCTTATTGATTTTCAGCTCAGATTGTCTTTCCATTGTTGTAAGTGGAGTGTTAATGTTCTCTATTATTACTATTGTCTATTATCAATCAGTTTCTTTATGTTTCTTATTAACTGATTTATATAATTCAGTGCTTACATTTTTGGGTATAAATACTTAAAGCTTTAGATCTTCCAACCCACCTCCCTACCTAGTGACACAGGGCTCTTATGTTTTATCTCAGTAGCTCAGGCTTGGTTTCAAAACTCCAAATTGTATGAAGTCAATATGACAGGGACCCCACTGATCCTCTGGGAGAGGGTCTTCATGTACTGTGGCTGGAGCTGGTTATCCCAGAAGGGCAGTTGCATAAACACTAGGGGCTTGGAGTTCATGGTGAGGAACAAGAAGACAGCATCTAGTAAGCTTCTCTCAGCCAAGGCTCCTATGCTAATGATTATGGAAGTTTCATGGTGCCTATCAGCTCTCCTGTCACAGGAGAGGCAAAGCCCACTCTCGCAAATACATTCCAAGAAGGGAACTGTCTCTCTCCTTGGGAATAAGTGGACACTCAGACCACAGTACCCCCTATTGGCCTCTGCCCTCCTTCTACACAGGAGCACTTCTATGCCCACCAGGCTCCACCTCAATGATGGCATCGACTTTTAAATCTACAGTCTTTGAGCTCCCTGTTTACAGGAGGTTGACTTGTCATGATTAACTTTATGGGTTATCTTGACTGCGTCACGGGTGCCCATATTCCTGCACTGTTTCTGTGGATGTCTGTGATGTGTTTCCAGAAGAGATTGGCATTTCCATCCATGGTTTCTTTATGCCTGGGCATCATCTATTCCATTACATTTCTGAGTAGAAGCTGATGCAGAGGGCGGAAGAATTCCCTCATTTTTACTTCCCATGTGCTTGTTTGAACTGGAACATTGGTCTCCTCCGGCCCTTGTTCTGAGAGTTTCATCATCAGCTCTCTATGTTCTGAGACTAGACACTAGTTTAGAATCAGACAAGAATTACATCACTGGCTTTCC
>NW_026058029.1:0-87585 GCF_023721935.1 Panthera uncia | reverse complement strand
TATGTAGAACAATCAGTGGGATAACTGTTAGTAAAGATTCCTGGGCCTTACTCCTGCTACATTAAAGCAGAATCTCTGAAGAGGGGCCCAGGAATGCAAATATCTTCATTGTAACATTCTTATACTCTGGTGGAAGCTCCAGAAAGTTGTTTTCCCAACTCCTGAATATTCTGGTCTATGTTCCTCAAACGTGGGTATAAGCCCCCTCTAATGTTTATGAGTATGCCAGTGGATTGGTGGAGTCACAAAATCAACATGTTGCATCTTCTTAGAGTGTCAGTTTTATACATAGATTTGAGAGTAGAAGAAAATATTTAAAATGTAACATAGGGGCACCTGGGTGGCTCAGTTGGTTAAACGTCCAACTTCGACTCAGGTCATGATCTCATGGTTAGTGGGTTCAAGCCCTGCATTGGGCTCTGGGCTGACAGCTTGGAGCCTGGAGCCTGCTTCGAGTTCTGTGTCTCCTTCTCTCTCTGCCCTTCTTCTTGTGCTTTGTTGTTCTCTCTCTCTCTCTCTCTCTCAAAAATAAATGTTGAAAAAAATTTTAATGTAACATAGATCAGAATACTAAATTCACATGAATTTTTACTTTATTTTAATTTAGCTCTACCCCTGACCTGGGGCTTGAACTCCTAACCCCACAAGATCAAGAGTCACATGCTCCACCGACCAAGCCAGCCAGGTGCCCCCATATGAATTTTCAGTGTAAATCAAAGACTTCAGAGGAATTTCTCAATTGGGTCTATATCCCATATTTCAGAGGTCTACATTTACCTTCCTTTACTGTCATAGAGCAACTCTAGTATAATATCTTAATTAAGATTGTTTATATTATAGCCCCTGAAAAGTGCGGATATAAACAGCTAGTGGTATGGAAAGTGCAAATACAAAGTGTCTCTTCAAAAGATAATGTGAGTGATTGAATAATAATTCTTTAAGCATTCTCTTTTCTTATTTAGAAAAGCATTTCTGTGTTGCAGATGGACTGTCTTGTGTTGAGCCTGAGCCATCTCAGGTGCCAGGTCACAGTTCTAGAGACCATCAGCAAGGTAAGCCCCCTCTTCTCAAGGCCCTAAAAGCAATGACGTCCTCACACTCTGATCAATTTGCCACTGAGATAAGGAAGACAACTGATGATTCCATATCTAAAGTCCTAGACTGGTTTAATCGAAGTTGTCATTCAGAAGACAATAAGTCATCTCTCCAACATCCCCAAGGAATAGAGCCCAAAGAAGAAATAGACTCAGAATCACAGGTTGCTACTACCTTGGTGACAGATGACACCAGTGTAAAAGAAAATGGTTCAAAGGCTCTATTATCTGCCAAAGTTAAACTGACGCCTATGGAATCTGATTTGACATTCCAGGGAAAGGGAAATATGCTACCTTCTGGAAATTGCCAAAATAATAATGTGAATATCAAACCCAAACCTATTAATTTGTTCCAACAAGGCAAGGAAGGTCTAGGCATATTGCAATCATGTGAAATCTATGACCCAAATCAAGGGAGTAAAACTATGGACTATAGCCAAGGTTCGAAAAACATGGGAGAAGGAAATCGGGTAGTTCCCCCAACCAGTAACTATTCCTACAGTGCTGTCACAGGACCTGATGCAGAAGACCAAGTTCCATGCAACATTAAGGCTGTTGGCACCTTAGGTGAAGAAGAGCCTAAGCTTCATGGTTTTGAAAAAAGTAGAGGAAACTCAGAAGTGAATTTTGACTCTTCAACACTTGTCAAAGAACCAAGTTTGAAAGACAACATGAAGACAGAGAAAAAGAGCAAAGAAGAAGATACATACATCCTGAAAGCTTCCTTAGAGCCAGAGTATATTGACTCACCACGTGGGATTGCCAAAGACAAATCTTGGAAGAAGCCTGAAGTCCAATTACAGGATGCTGTTGAGGCTCCCAAGAACCAAGTACAAAGAGAGAAATACAAAAGAGTAAGTGACAGAATATCTTTTTGGGAAGGTGAGAAAGCTGCTGCTAAATTCACTCATAAAGAACCCACATCATCATGCAGTCAAGGGCAATATTCTGCTAAAGCATATCAGCCTGTGAAGTCCATGGACAATTTATCTACAGGCCAGACTGAATATAATCAAGTCATTAGCAAACAAGTGGTCCTAAATGACAATGGCCACATAGCCCATCTCTCCAGCTTTTATTCCTCGAATAAATCTAAAGAGACCAGGCCTCAGAAACCAGGTCCATCCAAAAATTATCCTTCAGTTGACCAATCAGGTGAAATGTCTCCTTTTCAGAATAGGATAAATGAGCCTATAAAAATGTTGCCAGAGGCTGAGAGCTGGCATTATAAAAGGGATCTTACTTTACCATCATGGCAACATCCTTCAAATGTTGCGAATGGAATATATACTCCTTTGGAGAAAGACAGATCCCTAATTGGTGAATCAAATCCCAACTTTAAAGTTATGTCCCTAAAAGAAAGAATGGATGAACCCAATATGGAACAGGTCTATAATCACTCTCAATTTGAGAATTTGAGAAAGTTTTGGGACTTAGGAGCCAATACAAATAGTCAAGACAATGTTGAGAAGAATACTACCATAGTAAGCCAAAAACCTTTGGTGCCTTTTAATAGCCAGAAACACAAAGAACTCAGTGACATTAAATCATCAGGAAAAAATATCCATGAAATAGGGACACTTCCAGGTAAAAAAAAATTACCAGCAAGAGAGGAAATTGAGAAATTAAATTCAAAGTGCACACTCCAGGTGTTACCAGACGAAACCACATTTCCATTGAGACCATCCAGAAAGTCTGCTCATCAGTTGCCAGGAAATGAGTCACCGAAGGAAAATGTGAAAAAGAATACGGAATGGTTTGTTACACCAGTGTTCAAGGAAGAAAAGGATTACTCAGACCAAGAGATACAAGAATCAATAGTAAAAACAAGTGTTTTGTCTAAAGACTACAAAGACACTTTTAATGACAACTTACAGAAGTTACTTTCAGAAGCTTCATCACCAGCCGTGCAAACTTCTGTTGGAAAAGTTCATGAAAAACAAGTGCCTGAACGAGAGATTTCTGGAAATAAAACATGGCCTCATGACACAGATTTTGCTGATACTGAGGGAGAAGACAGAGGACATGAGGAGATCATTAATGAGCATGTAGACAAAACAGTAGCTCCTCCAAAGGTCAAACCGAACACTTTGACTGCTAGTCTAGACAAACTCCTGAGGGAAGCAACTGGGACTTCACCTTCTCCCTTACCAACCATGTTAGAACCTGTTACCACTAGGATCAACTCTGAGCCTGAAGAGAGTAGAGTTTATGAAAAAGGGATAGAATGGAGTCACAACATATCAGACTATCAAAAAGAGATAATAGCTCCTTTTCCAAAAGGGGAAGAAACTTTGGGAAATGCAGCTCTCCTTCAGAAAGCTGAAAGTGGTGAGTGCCAGCTAAACACGGAGGATTTGTGTCAGATGGCTGCAGAAAGTTCTCACTCATTGGGTCGACCTTCTCATCTATACAGAAAGGATTCTTTTGGGGATGTGGCCAACTCTCCCCAAAAGATGCCTTATTCCAGGGATGCTCATCTCGCTCCCCAGGATAAGGCATTACCTTCACAAAGGGAAATTTCAGAGACTGTAGAAAAAGTCATTCTTCCACCTAACCCTGCCTTGAAGTATGTAAATGCTACATTACAAAAGCTACTTAGAGAAGCTTGGTTGAGCTATCCAGTTGGGAGGGGAGTAGTGCCTGGAGAAGTAAAAGCAGAATTTCCTGAAGGAGTTGAGGCAGCAGGTAGCCCCCAGAATTCTACAGCATGGGCTATAATGGACATTTTAATTCCAGACAGAAAGGATTTTTATCCCTTCACCGTAGTTCCTGATAAAACTCATAAAATTGGATCTTACTTAGCTGCCCGAGTATCTCCATCAGAACAAACCCTTTGTTCATCTGATTGCACTGTTACTCAGTATGGCAAAAAGTTATCCCAGGAAGTGGCAGAAATTGTGAAGGAAACAGTTATTCAACCTAAATCAGAGTTCCTAGAATTCAGTGCTGGCTTAGAAAAACTACTGAAGGAAGCAGTTGAAAGCCCCTCCTCAAAAAATGAAAGTGATACAGGGACTCTTTCTCCATCAAAGCTAACAGGTAGTACTGAGGTGCCCAGGCAAGCTGCTTCTGAATTCCATCCTGAGGAAATCAAAGAAACAGTAAAAAAGTCTGAGGCGCCATCAATAACTGAGAGTGCTTTTGATATGGGTTTTGAGAAACTTTTTAGAGAAGCATCGGAAACTCCTTCTTACCTGCTCCAGTTGTCAGTGAAGGAAGAAACTCCCGAGAAGGAGTGTCCACAGTCAGAGCAGGCCAGTTTCTTGAAGACAGTGCCCCATTTTTACTGGACAGCCTCAGAGGCCTCTGAAAGGAAGCTTAAGAATAATGTTCTCAAATCTCAAGTCAACCGTGTGATGAAGTGTTGGGCGGACACCAAGCTATGACTGATTTATCAGTAGATCTTTGTGGTTCTGACAGTGGGGTTGAGATCTTTGGAACCCCACAGCTCTTTGCAGAACATAAAATAGGGGTCACTGAAACTATAATAGCCCCAGAGGACAGGGACAGTGAAAGTGAGGTTGCAGGGGTTCAAGAAGGGGCTTCTCAGGAACCTGGCTTTGAAAAGGCTCCTAAAGCAATGAGTGTGTCCACAAATAGGCAACCCATTTCTCTCCTGACAGACAAAGCAAACTCTACAAAAACAAGTAAAGTTGAATTGATTCTGGCATCACCATGTAAGAGAGAAGAGAAAAAGGAAGAAAAAGGTTTCTCTGATTTTTCAGATGGAAACATTGGTTCCAATGCAGAAAGCTGGAGAAATACCTCTAGTGAGCATTCTGATTTTTTTAACCTGTTGGTTAATGAATTGATTTGTGGAATGCTGATGTAAAAGATGATACAGTTTTTACAATTGAGATTAATTTGACATTCCAAATGGTGCTAAATTCTTCATATCACTTTAGCTCTACCTAGCCTTTTTTAATGAAAAGCTACATTTCCTTTTATATTCTTCTTTTTTTTCAAGTTTATTTATTTATTTTGAGAAGGGGGGTGCAAAGAGAGAGAGAAGGAGAGGGAGAGAATCCCAAGCTGGCTCAGCACTGTCAGTTCAGAGCCCAGTGCAGGGCTCGAACTCACAAATCATGAGATCATGACCTGAGCCAAAGTTAGATGCTTAACCAACTGAGCCACCCAGCCTCCTTTTTATTCTTTAATCAAATCAGTTACATAGAGACAGTTTTACCCACAGGCAGTGTTTCAGAATCTGACTTTATTCTCATTAATCACAATAGAATTTTTAGGTTTTAAAAGTATTTTTTAAAGAACTTTTTGGGTTTAGAAAGTACTTCTAAAACATCCTAGCTAGTTTTCCTCCTGGACATAATTAGAATTTCATTCTTAATGGGCAATCCACACAGAAGTCTCTAGTAAGATTTGTGGCAAGACAGTGCCACAAATGGACAGACGTTTCCCTTTTAGGATGAATATTTTACCACAGTAGGGGCTAAATACCAGGAACAAAGTGCAAGGTTGGAACTTTCTTTCCATCAGATACATAGTACTGTGGTGTTTTGTTGCCACTCTTTTCCGCTTGTGTTCAGTTATCTGCAGAATCTTTCCCTTCTCTAGAGTATGACTTTGGTCAGATGACTTCACCTGATTCCACCTGAAGGCATTGCCTGGCCTGCTGCATTTCTTTGACTCCAACTTTGGCCAAATGGATGAAGATCTTAATTGATTACCACATTCATCTGAGTGGACATGGGGGTAGTGGTTTCAGCCAGGCTGTAAGACACGGGGCTTGTCTCTGTTTGCTATTGTGATCAACATGGGCATTTTAGAAGAGAAACCCAGAGACAAATAGGAATGAGAAGTTACCCAATTATAGTGATTAAATGATAAAGGATGCTCTTTGGGAGGGACATTTTAACCAAAGTTGCACAACAGCTAGTGTCAGTCACCCTCCTAGTAGTTTTAAAAATTTGTCATTTTTGAGTCTCCTCAGCATCGATGAGAATGAGTAAGTCTTACTGGGTGGATGACTTGTGAGGTTTGGTTTCCTTTGCAAGTAACTGTAGTCTTCTCTTCTTGAAAACTGACCAAAGTATCCCCTTTAATCCTAATTAATCAACTTGGAGCCCCTTTAACAAAGGTTGTTGGTAAGCAAAGGAAAGTGATATACCAGTCTCTGAAACCAGACATTTGCAAGAGTATAAGTCAGCATGTTAAACATGCTGAAGTAGACTTTTACTAAAGTACCCCATTAGAGACGAGGGTGAAGTGATCCTAAGAGGGTAAATTTGTACTTACTTTGGAGACTATTGCCTAATGTATATAGCTTTGTTTATAATATATCAGGATAACCAATTAGACAGTAAAAAGCCTATCTAAAAATGAAATAATATTAAATAACCACCCAGAGCTTAGAGAAGATATTTAAAATTCATAAGCCAGTAAGAGGTATAAATTAGTACAGTTGTAATTTTATATCCCCTAACCTAAATTTTTATTTGAAAACAGATGGGGGTAGGGTGGGAGAGGGAGGAACCTGGCTACAGTAGCACCACAATTTGGATGAGCAACTTAACATGTTTGACATGTGGCAGAGCTCTTAATCAACCAATACCTCAGTATGCTCCTTACCAAAAAAAAAAAAAAAAAAAAAAAAAGTTTCCATGATTAAATACATTTGGAAATGCTGGGAAATTATGCACATTATTAGCATATTAAAGTCTATAAGAAGATCTGTAGTAAGAAACCTTTAAATCTGAACACAGAGCATCTCATACCTAATTCATCTTAGAGTCCATTTGTTCTAGAATGCCTGTTAACACTGGGGAGAACTGGGATGCGTTTCAGGAAAGTACTGTGTGGAGAAGTGCTTCTCAAGTTCATTGGCCCGTTAATGAAATCATGCAGTGATTTAGCAAACATTTTTTGTTTTTAAGTAGGCTCTGCATCCAACGTGGGAATTGAACTCACGACCCTGATATCAAGAGTCACATGCTCTCCAACTGAGCCAGCCAGGCGTGCCTGGCAAACATTTTTGAAGTGCTTATTGTCAGCCACTGTTCTAGGCACTAAGGATACAACAGTGATAAATGACAATATTCAGACCAGGGCTAATCCATGATGGAGTTTTCACTGTCAAAATGAAAAAGTTAAGAGACATCTAGAGATATTTTTTTTATAACATTAGATGTATTTAATTTAAAGGACTATTCTTATTTTGAGATTATGCCCTTTTTCTTTTTTTCTTTTGGTCCTAACATGCTTTTTTAAAAAATGAATACAGGTATTAGTACATGATACAGCCACCTCCCCTCCCCCCCCCGACTTTAAATTGACTTAATTACATAAAAAGTTGACTATTTCATGTCATTTCCCAACATTTTGTTGGAAACTTTACTACCTCATGAAACCCAAAAAGCCTACATTCTTCATCTGGGGAATTCGCCCATCTGTGTACCTGATTATACACAGATGTTAAACATCTGAATCCTGCCTTCTATGGTTTTCTGCTAATTGTTTTAATGCTCCTAAAACCACTTTGTGGTTGTCTTCAAAAGCTGGAAGTGAAGTGGAAAGATTCAAAGTCTGGCACAGAACAAATCATGTGCCTAAAATAGAGGTGTAGACGACTAAGAGATCACTCTTCTATTTATGTGGTAATCTTGTTTCTTTATGATTTATGCTTGCAAATATTTCTTGACCAGGGAAATGGTTTTTAAAGGACATACCAAGAGTGGAGAAATTTTTCTTTTCTTTTTTTTTTTTTTTTTTTTTTTTAGAAGTGCTTCATAGAGTGAATACAAGTATAGAGGCTTTATAACATAATGCCTGCTTTCAACCTATGATATCAATTTCCACTGGTTTTTAAGAGTTTGGGTGTTTTTTGTATTGTGCAGTGTTCATCGATTTTGTCTTGTAACAGGTTCAGAAGAAGAACCCAGTCCTGTCTTGAAAACTTTGGAAAAGAGTGCTACTAGGAAAATGCCTTCCAAAAGTCTAGAAGACATTTCATCAGATTCACCAAGTGAGAAAATTTGCCCCACTGTTCATGCCCCAGTCTGAGCTTAAAAATGCTTATGTGCTCTTCTGTGGCCTCACTGCATGCTTGTTGTGCACTGAAGCCCCTAAAGGGGGCATTAACAGATGAGAATAACCTTTCCAAAGTGAGCAGAGTGGCTGGAACTTTTAAAATAGCGCATGAGGTTTGGTTACTAGACACTAGGTTTCCTTGAATTGAAGAATCCAAGTTTGAGTGTTTATTCAAGTACAGTGAGTTTTAAAAGATTGGGGTAGCTAGTGGTTCTAATAGTAATAGCTAAGATTTACTAAGCACTGTGTACCAAGACTTGGCTAAACATTTCACATGCATTATCTCATTTAACTGGCATAAGCAACCCTATGAGGATGAATTGTTATTCCCATTTTAGAGATGAGGAAAATGAAGCTCAGAGAGGTAAAGTAAATTGCTTAGTGTCCTGCAACAGAACTGTGATTCAGAATTAACAGACTAATACCAAGAGTAGTTATGAAGTGACCATGTTATATGTGACAGTGATGGATGTCTGATGAATTTTACATGATATAGAGATGAATGAGTCCCTAGCTTCAGGGACTGTCCTCTTTTATTCCTTCTTTTCACATATTTCTTTTGGATACTGGAACTATAAGCCCAAAGACTATCTGGCCTGCAATACTTTAGGCACACTGTTCCCGCCCCCCCCCCCCAACTGCTCCTTTAATTGGTGAAGGACTTCTTGAGTACTAACATGAAGGATAATATCTATAGGGACTTGTGAGCCACACAAGTGAACTTAGAAATCATGACTTCTAGGGGTTTGTTCTTAATTGTTTTTAAACTAAGATGCACCCCTGGGAGTGCAGAGGGTCATGAGAAAATTTATTGAATGAAAGTTAACCACTGCCAAACTCATATGATTGAAAGTTGACCATTCTCATGTTTAGAATATGCTTTAGGCACCTGCAATTGAAACTAAAAAGTCTGAATTTAAAAAGGAAAAGGAAAAATCCATTAAATAATTCCTGAAAATCAGAGATTCTCAGGACTCTGAAGACAGTATTCCCAATTTAGGCAGTTCTATCCCCACTGGAGATCTTAGAATCTCGGGGTTAGAAGTGACCTTGAAGGTCACCCATTTTACACTCCTCCCCACCATGCAGGAATTTTCTATAAAGCCTCCTCAACAGGTGGCCAACCCCCTACATCCGCCTGAATGCTCCCACAGAAAGGGAGTCCAGTCCTTTGTTGGACCGCTCTAATTGTTCTTCCTGATGTTGGCGATGGGTCCTGAAAACAAAAACAAAAACAAAAAACTCAGCAACAATTGTCCAGTTTGACAAACCTCTTGCCTGTGAAGCATGGGGATATTTCCATGGTGCAGCTTTAAAGTACTTAGGAATGTGTAGGGTTAAAAAAAAATCACCATCAGCTGACGGGTATTCCTGCAGCTCCCTTCCAAATACCGATACCCACTCTCACACTAGCCTGCCAAGATTCCACTTAGCAGCTGGTCCCCAGTTACATCTCTTCAGTTGACTTCCCAAGCAAGGCTCCCAGAGGCTTACACAAGTGATGATGCATGCACAGAAATATTTGTTAATGACCATGGGTTTGAGAAGGTGTTAGTCATGGCTAGCATCTTACCCTTTCCAGAAGAATAGAGAGGCTGTTGCAGCCCTGTGTTTTCTTCTGCCTCTGGCCGATTGCTTGCTCTTAGCTAACCCACTAACCCTTGGGAGTCCGTGTGCAGCAGTGTGCTGATGTAAGCTGCATCGGGGCTGAAATGGGAGCTCCCGCTATGGCACTGGTTCAAGTAGCTAATCTAAAGAGAAAGTATTTTGGGGAAGACATCTTGGTTGCACCCCTCACTGCATCTTGACTAATTGCTTCCAACTCCGGGGGCTTCCAGGGGCAGTCTCATTGTTCTCTCTCGCCAAGGGTCAGCCGTGTTAACCATTTGTTAATTTCTCCTGAACAGATCAAGCAAAAGTAGATAATCTGCCAGAAGAATTAGTACGTAGTGCTGAAGATGGTAAATATCTTTACGTATTTGCATGTCTGTCTGGGGCGGTTTGGGCAGTCACTGGGACGCAGCTGTTGGATAAATAGAAGAACGTCATTTGCCACTATGTGATGAATGGTGCCTAAGTTATTATAAAATGGTTCTGACTCGGTGCATTTAATACTAACTATTTGTATTCTCAAGGCTTCTGCTGGTGATACCTTTGTGAGGATCTCATCAGAGACCCTTGGCAAGCGAGGGTTTCTATAAATAGGAAATTGTATTTCTATTGGTATGAGCTGATTTTTGCTACTCTGACTTGCAAAACTCCTTGCGAGGGCAGGAAGCATCGGGTGGGTTCCTGGGTTAAGTTATTCCTGTATTGGATTCGCACATCTCAGCATTTGGATCTCTCTGGCATAGCTGGTAAAGCTTTAACTTCAAAGGAAAGAGTCCCAGAACCAGAGTCAGGATCCTCCTTGGGTAATTTAAATAGCTAAATATAGACTGAGGTAAAATTTAACTGGTTCTGAATATTCAGGAGCCAGAAGATTTTGAACTTTTTCAATGGATTATTACTGGGTTCAGTTATAAAATACATAGGGTAATAGTGCCTTTGGGGGGAAGGGATGGACATGAGTCTGATCTTTATATTTTATAGCTCAGCATTTATGCAAATATATAGTTTACATTTGTATACTGGAATTGTGTTTTCTAAATTGCCTTTACTATAATACAAAAAATGTGTATTAACTGAGTTTTCCATATAAAATGCAGCATCAGAGCTCCTCAAAGGTCATTCCTTACTTTTATGTCATAGTTTTGTCTTTGGCATTTTATGTTTACAACAACTTCATGGAGGTAGGCGGGGCGGGGATTTTCATGGTCCTTTACTGATAAGAAAAGCTCAGAGAAATTAGGTGCCTTTCTAAGATCCTATAGCTGGTTGGTCAGTGGAGGGAGGTGGCAGCTAGAATCTCGGCTTCATTGCTCCTAGTGCAGTGCTCTTTGCATTTCCCAAGCTATGTGTGGCTCAGTGAATTAGAGAAAAGATGCCAAGCATCTCCTGTGCTGGATGTTGGATTTTTAGTTGAACCGGAGACCCTAAAGCAGCTAATGAAGAGTTACTCTGGGGATCAGATGAAAGCAAGCTAAAAACCCATCAGATGTATTCTTCAGTCTCTGTTGTGAAACTGACATTTAAGCTTTACTTTCATGTCTCTTTAATCCTTCTGTTAAAATGGTATTTATTCTCAATGTTGCTCTTCTGAGTAGATCAAAAAGCAGATCAGGAACCAGATACAAATGAATGCATACAAGGAAGTGAGTAGCAGGATCTTTCTCACAAATGACTAAATGTTGCCACTTTACATGGTGTTAAATATACTGAAATAACTAACACTATTAATAACACAGTATTTATTATTGGTACTAAACTCTTGCAGCTTATAAAACTATTTCATTCTGGCAAGCGTTTTATTAAAAACATTTTACTGCTGTCAGTGTTGAAAGATTAATTCATGGTTCCACTGAGGAAGAGTTATGTACTTAAACAATTTTTATATAGACACACACACACACACGTGTGTGTGTGTGTGTATTTTATATATAAATATATACATGTATGTTATTGCTGAGAATTGTTATACTTTTGTACATCTCTCTGCTCTTTGAGTCGTGGCTTAAAATGAAGTTGGCACCTTGTCTTATCACTTGACTTTTATGTTGCAGTATATGGTCTTGAGTATTGGATCTCTTGTGGCCTTTACACAAGACTGTAGACATGACACAATTTATGAGTTATTTAGACATAAGAAAGAATTGTACTTTTACAAGTATGTGGTATGGTTGTATATGCCTCTCTCCATATATCTATGGAAGCAAATTTTATTATGTCCAGGGTTTAAGCTCTGGGGTTCAAAACTGGACTCAGTATATATTCAATATATAAAGCAAGTGAACATCTGAGTTTTAAGAAGTAAGTGTATACTTGTGGTGGCTAATGTCCATCAGCTAATTAATATCCACCACGAATCAAAAGTAATGATGTACTCTTTTCTGTTCAATTTTAAGATTGATGTACTTAAAACTCTGACTACTGTCTCAAGGACAAATAGCACATTCAAAGGGAGTTTGTGGGGCCTTGCAAAGGATGCAGATAATGCGTGTGTGTCTTCTAAGCTTCTCGCTTTCAGTCAGTTTCATAATGCTAGGTGCTGGAGGTATGAAGACAATGATACACATGTCTGCCCTCAGGAGTCTACAAGATTTTTATTGACAGTTTGCCAACAGTCTGGATGTGCTAATAAGTCTTAATGAGAACAGCAGCTAACTGAAGGAGCCATTCGATAGAGAAACAAAGTGCTGATGCTAGAAGGCAGTGACATCTAGTCTGAAATCTGAAACTTTGCTCATAAGGTCATGCCAGAGAGGAAGGTGTTGAGCTCTGGCACATGACCTGGCAAAAGGACACTCCAGGCTTCAGATCTTAGTGCGTGTTCTCTGTCCAGCTGCTGCAGAGGAAACAAAACTCCTGCCCCTTGGGGGTGTTGGGTAAAGAGATTTCTCCAGTTGCTTTTGAACTGGAAGATACTTAGGTATGGTCATCTTGTTTTATATTGTTACATTTTGTTCGACAGTTAGCGGAGGAGTGAAAACAGTAACATGGACATATATGCCAATGTACCTGTGTCTTCATTCATGACCCAGCTTAGTTAGGTCAAGCCACGAAGGCTAGTCATGTGCTGAATTCTGGATGTGTTGATTTCTCTCTTATTTTATATTATCCAAGATGACTTTAATGTCTGGGCTGAGACTATTGCTTTTCTCCAGTGGAGACTGTATTCTTACCAAAAAACAAAATGAAATACATGATCAAAACATAAATAACTAAAGCCTAATAAATGTAAAACTGACTACATTTGAGGAGCAGATGTAGATTTTGCAAATAATGGGAAGCAGTATTACATAAGTTTTGTGTACTCATTGGGCTGTGCTGTGCCCTCACGGGACCTAGTCGTACACCACTTCAGTGTAAGTCACCTGAATATGCACACATACATATTATTGTTTAGTGGGAAGCAATTAAAGAAGGTATCATTTCATGAGTCACCGTAAAATGTGTTTTGATACATTTGTGAGCCAAAGGCTAGATGAGAACTATGTGAATAAGAAAATATTTAATATATATAGTTCAGTTTTCAGTTCTCCTTCATTAGCTTTCTTTTAACCAAACATGAATTTAGCTAATGCTTAGGGCTGAATTTGAGCCTTTTGAGTTATATATAGAAATATAATTTGATTTTTATCTATTTTCCTGGTATCTCTTTCACTGCTAAAACCAAGTCAGTATATTTGTAGCACATCGAATAGGTAATTTAAGGATTATCAGACAATATTTACTTTTTTAGCAAATAATTATATATAGAGTATACTATGTGCCAGGCACTATTCTAAGGGCCTTGAAACATGTTAACTCATATAATATGCAAGCTCTGATTCACTGTAAGAAAAGCTTAGACACTAATTCTTTTTTTTTTTTTTTTAGTTTATTTTTTGAGAGAGCACACATGAGAGAGAAGGGGCCAGGGAGAGAGAGACAGACAGAGAGAGAGGGAGAGACAGGTAGAATCCCAAGCAGACTCTTCACTGTCAGAATGGAGTCCAATGTGGGGGCTTGAACTCACAAACTTCAAGATCATCACCTGAGCCAAAATTAAGAATTGGATGCTTAACCACCTGAGCCACCCAGGTGCCCCAGACACTAATTCTTAAAGAAGGAAATAGGTTTCTAACTAGAATTACACAAATGAGGAATAAAATTCATCATCTCATTGTGACTTCCACGTATATACTTACTGTATCAAAGGGTATCTAAATTAAGGTGTCTAAATAATAAGTCTAAACAATTTGTTTAAAAAAATAGTTTGGAATCATAGTCTTTCATAATTCTGAGTGAGAAACACTATCAGAGAAGTGATCCTCATAATCACTGAACAAACAAGCCTTCTCTTAGACGCTCAGTAGCCAGGACACTTTTATGATTGAGTTGTGTATGGAGATCCTTGCTGTCCAATGAAATAGTTTTTCAGCCTGCAGCATGTTTTAAAAATACATCTCAAGGAGATGAACCAAGAAATCACACATCGTGTGGTTCAAATCTCTGATGTGAAAAATAAGTTAAAACTGATTCACAATGTCTCTATGTTTTAATAAATATAATTCAACTCCAGCTCCAGATTAATAAAAATGAACAGTTTGTAAATTAATTCTTATTTTCAATTGGTTCATCTCCTTGCTAGTTCTCTCTATATAATTTATGAAAACTGCATGTTGCTTATCTTAGGATCCTGTGCATGTGAACTACTGTGCCTTTAACCTTTTTATAAAAATATCTCATTCATAGACGAAAGAAAAGTGTGTTTTCAACTTATGCTTTATGTTTGTCCAAAATTGTAAGGATAATTTTGAATGGAAATGCTGCTGTTTAGTTTCCACAGTGCCTTCACAACCTGATAATCAGTTTTCCCACCCTGACAAACTCAAAAGGATGAGCAAGTCTGTTCCAGCATTTCTCCAAGATGAGGCAAGTTTGTCTTTTGTAATTTCAGAAAAAATGGAACCAAATCGGTGAATTTGTTCTGCCAAGGTTGGTGTGTTTTTATTCAGCTGTGGCAGAGACCAAAGAGGTCAGTAGGACTGACCCATGAACTTTTCTGTCAATAAAGGTAGTGTTGTTGATCCTGGAACGAGGCATGGCATGTCTCATTTGACTCCAACTGCAACTCATTTTGGTGGTGAAGTCAAATTGCGTTGATTTTGGAATATGACTTTTGTTTCAAAGTGGGTACAAAATAAGAAACCCCTACAGAAATATGCTGGTGTGAAATAACCACTCTTTAGTTTACAGTAGAGTTGATTTGTGAAAGCTTAGTCTGGGTAGCATGACTAGCTTGAAAGCATTTGGTAAAGTAATAGAGTGACAATTTTACAGCAGACTTTAAGGATATCTCCTGGGCATAGACAATTTGTGTACATTATCTCATTTATTCCTCCAACAAGCCTAGAAGGCAGGCACCATCATTATCCCCAGACTTTACAGGTCAGGAAACACCATGAGAGGTAAATAACATCACTCATCTAGAAAAGAGTTGAACCAGGACTGGAGCCCAGATCCGATTATCATGGTTAGCCATTATGCCTAGTGCCTCAGGTCAGAACAGGACTATTATCTGCTATTCCCTGAATACTTTGTAAATACCAGGCACTTAATATTCATTCTGATATCTAACTGTCACTAACTAAATGTGGTAGGTACATAAAACAGGAAAGTGCCTGAGATGTTAAATAACTTTCCCCAAATCCAACAGCTGCTAAAAAGTAGACCTAGGACTTTAACTTAGGTCCTTTGACTTAATTAAGATTCCATGTTCTGGGTTGGGGGATGGGTTAAAGAGGTGATAGGGATTAAGGAGTGCACATGTCATGATGAGCACTGGGTTGTATGGAATTATTGAATCACTATATTGTACACCTGAAACTAATATAACACTGTAAGTTAACTAGAATTAAAATAAAAACTTAAAAATCCGCCCCCCCCCCCAAAAAATAAAACATTCTATGTTCTTGCAGCCAGGTAGTTAGGAGCTTGGAGTCAGACACTCCTACTTCTGGCTGTGCTACAAATTTGCTGTGTGACTATGGGCAAGTTTCTTACTTTCCCTGTGTCTGGTTTCCTAGTACCTACCTGATTAGGTTGTGAGGAGTCAGTGAGATAATGGAGGGAAAACACAGGGCATCGTGCCTGACACATAGTGAATACCCAGTAAACATTAACTGTTACTATTTGCAGTTCGGGTCTGATTTTTGATGGTAAAATAAAAAGCTTTATCCTCAAGCATTCTCTTAGTAGATGAAATATGAGGAAAGTTCTAGACAGCATATAAATTACATATCTCTTGCCTGACCTCCCGGCTTTCCCTTTGTCTATTCTTGGGCCTTAGATGAACTGTATCTGCAAATATTCACCCCTGCATATGCATAACAGCCCACATTATAGTTCCTTTGAAAAGAATCACTCATTCTTTGAAACTAAATCATTAGTTGGAAGCCACTGGTAGGCACCTCATGGAGTTCCTGTGGTTTTATACCTTTGTAAACAGGCTTTGGTCTTGGTTGGTCATATGAATAAGCTGTATAATAACTGAAGAGGCAAGTGATACCAGTTCTGGTTTTTCATTCTCCTCCTTCACTTTTAATGTGCTGCCTCATAGCTCCACACAAAGGAGAGTCCAAGTCATTTGAGTTTGTGCATCAGAGATGCCAAATTAAGCTGTATAATTTTGTCTTTCAAAGCACATGGGTCAGACTAAATGTTAAAGGAAGTGGACATGAAACCAGGCCATGTGCCTTTGTCCATTATCCCTTTGAGGCTTAGTTTAACATCAGTCACATTTGTTGAGTACATGCTATGTGAAAATTGGTGTTCCAGGTCAATAAGACAGGATCCCATCCTTCATGAATTCACTAGTGACCTGATATACTAGGTAGACCATAGTGCATGCGATAATAGAGGGAAATGGACCATAAGCATGTGGGGGGAGGGTGTGACAACGGAGACATTTAAAAGGTATGGTGTTTTGTTGTTGTTTTTTTTTAAATCCTTGAGGGAGGATTTTTTTCTTATCCATATAAGTCATAAATTTTGTTTTTCTTTAACTCCTTAACTCTGCATTTGAATTGGCATCTGTTATATTGATACATAATTGCATGGCCCCAGAATATGTTGGCATGAACTAACTACTCCATACAGATGTTTCCCTAACTCCACTGAACTGCTCCATAAACTCTCTAACCCCAAAAGGAACACATTCTGAATCATGAATTTTTAAAGGTACTGTCTGATAAACTTTAGCTCTGAATATAATAAAATTTATTATTGCCACTTTTTTTTTTTCTTGACCCAGGTAAATATTTCCTGGGACATATTTAAAATAATACTTTAAAAAATTGTTAAAATCTAATGTGGGTAGAATTTAATACATGTTAATAAATGTAATTTAATATATACTTCCCTATAGCAATAAAAAGATAAGCACAATAGCACTATGAAAATACATAAGAGGTGGTTTAGAATTCTTAAATATGTATATATATAAGTTCTAGTTGGAACAGATCAAACTAGCATTTATTTTTCTAGTTTAATAGTGTCTCAAGTAAAAGATTTGAATTTTAGGGAAGACAGGCTATGTTAATAATGAGGAATTACACACGACATTTTATGTTTTGATAGTAAGTCTTAGACCTTTTATTGTGTGGGTAAAGTTAACTTCTCATATCTATCAATAAAGTTCCCCAAGTAACCTAAATACATATACTAAGACAGTAACAAGAAAGCTCACAGTAATGCTGCCTTCTGTAGCACTATGGGCCCACCTTGTAGGTAAAAAAAAAAAAAAAAATCACTTTGTTATTTTGGTAGCAAAGCACTGCTCTCCTCCTTAGGTGAGGTCCAAGATAGACCACCCATTTCATCCTGAATCCCATTCCCTGGTGATTAGCACGAGTGTCTTTTGACCTTCAGAAATGTTGACAGATCCCTGGGATACCGAGATATCATATTTTTCTAAATTGAGATTCTGATCTTCACTCATCCTGAATTTAAATTTTGTGTATGTTATATGATGTTTTGTAGAGTGATGACAGAGAAACAGATACAGCATCAGAAAGCAGTTACCAGCTCAGCAGACACAAGAAGAGCCCAAGCTCTTTAACCAATCTTAGCAGCTCCTCTGGCATGACGTCCCTGTCTTCTGTATGTAAACAAAGGCTCCGTGTTAATATCTCTCTGCTTCTGTGAACCTTGCTCTGCCGTGCTCCTTCTTACTATAAAATGGCTCCCATTGTATTCCCAGATTCCAAGGGCACTAGCTTTTTCTCTAACCCACAATTAGCTTCTGGCTAGCTAAATCTTTGTTTTTCTTTTTTTAAGCATAAAAAGAGTTCACATCCATTATAAATGAATATGTTTTTTGGGATGTAAGTACTTTAGAAATAAGCCTAAATTACCAACAAGATGAACCGCTGCATTTTTCTCTGCAACAAATGGGGTAACTATTGTTAAGTTCTGCTTATATTAGATATGTTTTATACTCTCTTTGCAGGTTTAGAATTGTATCTCTATTTTAGCAAACCTGATGAATAAAGGTACTGATTCACATAAAAGAATAGGATTTCTTTGCTTTACAGAAGGATTTAGAACAGGGTTTTAAAAGGAAATCTACTTAAGTGTATTCAGGTTGGCTTTAGAAAATTTGACTTTACCTAGAACTTCTTTTATAAAGTGAGATCAGTCATCATGCATGTAGTATGTGTGTAGAAATATATATATGTAAATATATCCACATACACTTACCAAATAGTTCTCTGATATACATAAACATGCACATATCTCAACAGGTATGCTAATCAAATGACAAAGCTGTACTTAAATTCTTACTAGCCTCCCATTTCTCAAACTTTAAAAAAAAAATCTGTTTAAATTGAATTTCTGCTGATAACAATCAAATGTATGGCCTTGGGAAGGCTTTCAACTGCCTTCATCAATCATCCATTCTCTACCCTTCCTGACCTCTAAAGGCGTATGGCCCAGTAAGCATTTTCCTAGATTTAGTGGATGAGTAACATAGTAAAATTCCTTTTTAGTGCCTTAGAAATTTGATAGAGCAATGTGTCACTGTGATTTGTGTGCCTGGGGTTTCTCACATCCTCTTTCTTTAATGTCTTAAATACTAAGCATGCCTAAAAATGGAACTTTGAATGCCCCCCACCATAAAAATCCCCCTGCTTTGAAATGAGCCATTATCTAAATAACTTTGCATTTCACTTTTCATCTGTATCTTTTAGAGGCATTTTTTTTTTTACACACTAGTTGTGCCATATATTACGTCAGGTTGTCTGTGTTGGCCTGTCTTTATGCCATATTTTATTAATTGCCTTAAGTGCAAACTAGAGAAATAATGGCAAGCAAAGATTATATTCATGATCCTTGTATTGGATTTGTGAAAGAGATAGAAACAAACACTGTGTGTTTCGGATGCTTTCAGGTGAGCGGCAGTGTGATGAGCGTTTACAGTGGAGACTTTGGCAATCTGGAAGTGAAAGGAAATATTCAGTTTGCAATCGACTATGTGGACTCATTGAAGGAGTTGCATGTCTTTGTGGCCCAGTGTAAAGACTTAGCAGCAGCAGATGTTAAAAAACAGCGCTCAGACCCGTAAGTACAATTTGAAGTAACTGTTTTCTCTTAGTTATTCGTAATCTTGCAGAAACTGGCCAAGAAAGAAATTGAAGGGAGGATATGTGTGTGACTGCATCAAAAAGAAATGTTTGACAAGAAAAGTTTGGGGGAAGTGCTGTTTTATTTACTTTATAAATTCATGTGCCAAAGTTATTAAACTATAAAAATGTCAGAGAAGCACAAAATATTTCAAGTTGGAAGGGACCTTTGAGGCCATCTTGTCCCATTCATTCTTTTAACAGATAAGGAAATTAAGGCCAGAAAAGATAAGTGACCTATTTACATAAATTCAGAGAGTCAGCAGCAAAACTGGGAATAAGGGCTTAAACCCTAATCTGTTCCCATGACTCTCAAACTTCTCTAAAGTTAGGGACATGTAGGGGCATACTTCAGAATGTTCAGTGGTGCAGGAACAGTTAAGATTCTAGACTGAGGTAGATTCTAAATTTAACTTCTATTTTACAGAAGAACTTTAGGGGGAATTACCAGCTCGTCTTTTAAATCAGAGGCTTAATTGATACTTCAGTTTATTTGCAAAAATTGAGTACATCCCTCACTTATCCTTATGCAGAAGTCAGATTCTTAATTATTTTGCTGGCATAAGCCTAATCCTTCATGCTTTTATTATAAAAACAATTGGGTCCAGTATACTTTTTTCCCCCATTGAATGTGGCTTGATTAGTTTGGTGCTAAGAGTAATTTTTGTTTTCAAAAGGCAGTAACAAAACTTTTTTAAAAAAATTCTGTAAGCACCAGTCTTTTCTTAATTGGAAACAAGCCAGTAAAATTAAGCACTACATTAGAGATCTGTCCCCCACCACCCTCCATATCAGATAAGGCCAAAGAAAAAAGGAGTTCAGGAAATATCCTTTAAAAAATTTTTAAACAATTATAAAATGATCAATTCTGCTGCAATGTGTTTAAACATTTAAGTATAAAAGACATTAGTGAGAACATTCATTTACTTATCACTTTTCTGAGTGTCATGAATTATTTCTGTCAATTACCAATGCATTTTTCCAAGTAGAGATAGAAACATGACTTTTATTTTCTCTGACCTTCTTGTCTTTCTGCTTCTCTTTTTAGATATGTAAAGGCCTATCTGTTACCAGACAAGGGCAAAATGGGCAAGAAGAAAACACTTGTAGTGAAGAAGACCTTGAATCCTGTGTATAATGAGATACTGCGGGTATCTATGAACTCTCTGTCTAGGAAAATCCTAAATGATGATGTGTCACTGTGATTATGTGTAAATAGCCATGTTGTCTAAATTTTTTTTAATGTGTGTTTATTTTTGAGAGAGAGGGACAAAGAGACAGAGTGTGAGTGGGGGAGGGGCAGAGAGAGCAGGAGACACAGAATCCGAAGCAGGCTCCAGGCTCTCAGCTGTTAGCACAGGGCCCAACTCGGGGCTCCAACTCACTGAGATCATGACCTGAACCAAAGTCCAGCGCTTAACCAACTGAGCCACCCAGGTGCCCCTAAATAGCCACGTCTTCTTGGGTAGTATCTCTACAAGTAAAGTCAGTCACGGGGAGAGAAAAAGGGAAGGAATAAACATTTTCTGACAAACTGCCTTGCATGAGACCACACACCTTGAATGTTGTTTGCGTTTTGTCATGCATTCTCTACATAGGCCACCAGGAGGATACTGCCTGCACCTCACAGATGAAGCAAGTGAAGCTTAGAGAAACAAAGGAAATTGCTCAAAGATACACAGCTGACAGAATTGAGCATCGTAAAAATGATTTACCAAGAGCATAATTCTGATCATGTTATTTCTCTGCTTAAAATCTTTTAGGATTCCCATTACCCTTAGCGGCAAGTCTATCCTTCTTAACATGTCACCAGTCCCTCCACAACCCAGGCTCCAGCCTCCTCTTTTCAATTTCAGAGTCTTTGTTCAGGTCACCCTGATTCCTTTCTGTTCTTTGGAGGAACTGACTACATTTTCTCACACTGCTGGACTTCCTGTTCCATCTGGCCAGAGTGCTCTTTCCCACATTCTATCCCTAACTACCTCCTACAGCTTTAAATGCCTCTTCCTATGAGAGGCTGTCCTTAACCCATCAGGCCACCTTGCGGTCTGCTGCCTCAGTCACCTTGTTCTATATTAGGCTTTGTTAACACTCAGCACTTGAACTACTAGCCTCATTGTCTGCTTTCCCATTAAACTGTGAGTTCCAGGAGGGCAAGGTCCAACTCTGTGCCATTTATCAACTGTGTGCGTTTGGGCAAATGACTGAACCTGTCTGTGCTTCATATCTGCCAAAGGGAGACAATAAGAGTACCTACGTACTTCAGTAGGTGTGAACATTAAAAGAATTAATATATGCAAAGTGATTAGTATGTATTAAACACATGTTGACTCAATACAGTGTCTGGATAAGTACTCAAAAAATGTTTATTGGAAGGATAGATGAATAGACAGATGAATAGAAAGTATACCTGCCTCAAATACCCATATTTCCCCCTACCCCAGACTGTATAATGTTGTCTTAGTCATGATAATTTGAAACTGGAAACAGAAGAAGTGTCATTCATTCCCTTTTTCTGAAAGGCTGTCCAACTATTTGATTATCCTCTGAGGAAAGAAGCAGAATTAAATTAATTTTCAGTCATCCATGGGTCAATTTTTTATAGATTTTCTGTAACCAGTTTTTAATTACAGTTTGACTGTGATATACCTCCATACCCTAGCTGTTTCTAGGTCAACTACTTCAACCCTATACTCAGGAAAAGCCACCTAATTTAAATAGTAAATTCAGAGAAAGACCAGCCTGCTACAACCAAAATGGACATTCAAGTAGTACATCATAAAACCAAATAGAGATTATTTTTAGGTCAGAAGTACTATTATCCCTCCCATGATTATATACAATCTAGGATTGATTGCATCTTAGATGAAAAACTGTTAGGATGCCAGATATTTTCCACTTAACCATATGAATCAGGAAAAAGGAATTTAATTGAAAAGTACCTTGCCATTGCAGGATATCTATAGTGGGAGATGTTGTGTGTAAATAGGGGCAAGTGGTATATAGGAATTTTCTGTACTTTCTGTTCAGTTTTGCTAGAAATCTACGACTGCTCTAAAAAATAGAGTCTATTAGAAGAAAAATACCTTGTCCTTAGGTAGAAAACAGACCACAGGATTAAACTTCATTAGCATTTTGAGACTGAACTGGACTTATGTTATATCTAGTTTGAACAAAAAAACATCCAGTAAAAAATGAATAATTGGCTTTCGTTTTTAGAAAGCTATTACTGGCTATGATATTTGAACTGTGGTTTGCTTTTCCAGAAGCAGAAAGAAAATCAGCTTTTGTGAAAGATGGATTTAGCGCTTTGAAACAAGACACTTAGAATAAGAAGACTTTGCAATATCTTTGAGACTTGAAACCTAGCAGATGAGAAAACCTGATCTGTACAGATGACTTTTCTCTTTATCTCTGTGTCATAACTTTGGCATAAAATAGTATTATTCACCACTTTAATTTCCTTCTTTGATCTGCAGTATAAAGTCGAAAAGCAAATCTTAAAAACACAAAAGCTGAACCTGTCCGTTTGGCATCGAGATACATTTAAGCGCAATAGTTTTCTAGGGGAAGTAGAACTTGACTTGGAAACTTGGGACTGGGACAACAAACAGAATAAACAACTGAAGTGGTACCCTCTGAAGCGAAAGGTAAGTTCTGACGTTTTTGGTTTGTTGGTTGGTTTGGTGCCTGGCATGTAGGAGAAAGCTACTATAAACTGCATTTTAATTAATAACGGTTATCCCTTGTTTGGGATCATTATGTCTTTTCACTCTGTCCAATATGTCTCTTATGCCCTTTTAATGTATTTTCTGTTCTTTTTTTTTTTTTCTCCTCTCCAGAATTCAGGCTGGCTAGTTTTTGCTAACTTGTCTTTCCATTCAATAATTTTCTTATCTGCTATGTCTAAAACACCCATCGTACAGGTTCTCAATCATTATATTTTTCAGATTTATATTTTCATTTGATTTTTCATAGACCACTTCTCTCCTAAAATTCTCTATCTTAACATTATCCTCATGAACATATTAATCAAAGTTATTTAAAATATATATCTGAAAACCCAATATCCTAAACATTTGTATGTCTCTTTTATCTAATTTTTTATCTTAGTTTGGTCATGTGGTCCTTTGTCCTGGTATGCCTGTTCATTTATTATTGTAAGCTAGGCATTGTATATGAGAGTTCTAGGGATACTTTGAGAGGATTTACTTTTGTTTCTGACACACAGAGTGGGGACAGAGCACTTTAATCTGAGAACAAACTGACTAGAAGCTGGGTTTCAGTTTTCATGTGGTCTCATGTAGTTTTTGTTTGCTCAAATTCCTAGGCTATGGCCCTTCAGGGATTCCAAGTGAAAGCCTAGGGAAGTAGTTATCAGATTTTAGTATGCATCCCATTCACGTGAAGTACTTATAATACAGATTTCTGGGCCCTATTCCCAGGGTTTCTGATTTAGTAACATCTGGGCCCAAGTTTCTAGCCATGGCTGGTTGCTGATACAGCGAATTGCCTGGGGACCATACTTTGACAACCACTGATCTAGAGTATGTCTAAGGCTATTCCTTTCTATTATGCTCTAGTTTGGCACTACTTAAAAATCAGCTGATGCCTCAAAGTGAAAAGCAACGAATATCAGACTCAAAGATGTTCTCCATTTGAGTCGTGATAATAATTCATTAATTCCTTCAAATAAATTTGTTTAATCCAGTTTTTTTTTATTGCTTCCAGTGTGAGGGTTGGTATGATCTCAGCTGGAAGTGATGAATATCAATAGTAGAAATCATTGTTTAGCATCTCCATATTAAACCACTTATGCTTAAGAAATGGTTCCCAAATATTGCATCAAAATCACCTGGAACACTGATTTCTAGTCTTACCCAAGACTCACTGGGTGTGAATTCCTTAGAAGATGTCAAAAGCTTTTCATTTTAAACTAACCTTTAGGTTTCTGATGCATAGCTATGTTTTGGCAATAAGGCTCTAAAGGACCAGAATTTGAAAGTGAAACCAGCTCTCTTATACTTGAAAATAATAGATACACATTTTAAAATTATTGTCCAGTCTTTGTTATTCTTAAAGACATCAAACCATGTGATCTGAAATGATCAGGTTAATGCAGCTTTGGAAATGTAATGTTTGGCTTTTCTTCCCCCAGACTTTCCCCACACTCTTCTTACTCAAAGAAAAGAGTAACTCAAATAAATAGTTTTATGTCTGACTGGGTGACCAACAAAATTTATGTGCTTTTATAAAAACCAAAGCATCCCAGAACATTTCTTCTCTCTCCAAGAAAGCCATTCTGATTTCTTTACTATCTCTGAGACTAAAGGCCTTGAGATATTTTCTGGGTACCAAGCAAGTCTTTCCAAGATACACAGTATGGCTTTCCCAGATATAAAAGCAAGAGTTTAGCTTTGATGGAAATGTTAATTCAGGGCACTCATGGGTGGTACATACTCACAGAAACGGGCATTTGTTGTCCTATAACACAATATCAACAGAGTAAAATAGTTTGTGTCTCACACTTACTGACAGTGTCCTTCATTTTCCAGACAGCACCAGTTGCCCTTGAAGCAGAAAACAGAGGTGAAATGAAGTTAGCTCTCCAGTATGTTCCAGATCCAATTCCTGGTATGTAATGATTTTCCATACAGATTTATGTCCTTTCCCGATCCCTTCCCTCTCCAAGGATTTCTTTGAACTCTGTGATATTTTCAAAGGTGAAACCCTAGGCAAAATTATTAACTTAGTAATTATATGGACCAGATGAGTCAATTTATAGTTGATAATTCTTTATTGTGGTAAAAACACATAATATAAAATTTATCATCTTAACCATTTTGAAGTGTACCTTTTGTAGGATTAAGCATATTCACATTGTTATAAAGCAGATCTCTAGACCTTTTTTCATCTTGCATATCTGAAACTCTGTACCCTTTAAACTTCAGCCTCACCATGTCCTTCTCCCAGCCCCTGATAACCACCATTCTACCTTCTGGTTCCATGGAAAAAAAAATGTTCAGTTTCCAAAATTCTCTAGTTTACAATCCTTGTTTGAATTATCACCTCACTCTCCAAAAGTGTTTTTTGTTTTTTGTTTTTTTTTTTATTGTTCCCAGTGTGAGGGTTGGTATGATCTCAGCTGGAAGTGATGAATATCAGTAGTAGAAATCATTGTTTAGCATCTCCATAATAAACCACTTATGCTTAAGAAATGGTTCCCAAATATTGCATCAAAATCACCTAGAGCACTGATTTCTAGTCTTACCCAAGACTTACTGGGTGTATCTGCACAGTGTGGATGGCCTTTCCCGTATTCAGAATGGAGCCTGGGTGTTCCTCACAGGCAAGAATTAGACAAATTCATATGGAGCCCTTAGGAAGTAAGAGTGTATTGGTTCCCCATTCTTAAGGTCTCGGCAGGACTGAAAGCTTTTTCCTCAAGATTCCTAATTGCATCCTTGATGTTAGGGCCTCAGGTCTCCAGCCCAGTTAAGGAGCAAGAGACTAGCAAGAAATGAATGCCTGCCATTTATTTCCTAAGCAAGTTCCCCAAGTTTTTCTCCTTAAGAATCTGTATAAATGTTATGACTGAAATCAGAGGTTGCAACTCAACTGCTTTCAGTAACCAGGCTGTGAAACCAGTGGCATGAAAGAAATCTTGGATGGTAAGGGCAGTGATTGAACTAGAAAAAGCATTCTAATTCGGTTAAAAAAAAAAAAAAAAGAATTGGAGGGCAAGTAAAAGATATCTTTAGGTCCATATGGCTGCCAAACCACCATTTTGTTACTTCTGGATCTTCCTAAAAGGCAGATTTTTAAAATATATAATTTCTATCCTATCATTTATGGTCCACATGCATAGAAATTCTGCCAGTCTGTTTTCCACCACTATCATTTCTTGGTGGGAGCGAGGGGCAAAGGAGAGGATGTTTTGTGATGGGCTCCACCTTGTCTGATTTTTTGTTCATGTAGTTTCTCTTCTCTGGAGTGGCTTCCTCTCTCAACCTATCCAAGTCTTAGATGAAGCCCCATCTTCTCCATAAAGCTTTTCCTGGCTATATGCATTCACCCTCGTTGAGCACATCATCACCTAGAACATTATAGTTATAACTTGGCATTTCATTCTGTGTTACATTTTTATAGTTTTTATTTGAATTACTCTTTTTAAGTGTAAACATTTCCTGAGGACATAGATTTCTTATGTTCCTTGTATCCAATGATATTACTAGCATAGGGCTGAGCATATAATAAATGCTCATTAAATTCCTGTTGGTTAATTAGGTTAACCCATTCAGAAAAATATGGTAGTGGTCCTCTGTCCATGTGCACCCAGCCTAGCCAACAACTAAAGAGTAAGCCAACTTCTCAGAATTCCTTGGCCATAACCCTAGTTATTATGCGTGTGTACGCAATATTGTCACAAAGTGTGTAACCACATTTAACAAGAAAAGTGGCTGTACTTAGCCAGTACCTGTTTTGGTTACTTTATACTCATTATGTTTCAAATGCCTCCCATTAACAATATTTGAAAGGAATATGCATTTCACTGAGATGTTTTGAATATAACTGTAAATGGATGATTTACATACCTGATCTCTATAATTTATCTTGAAACAAGCCAAACCCAGAAATAATGATGTAGTACTCTGCACTTGGAATCAATATGAATTATTTGCATAGAGTTATCTGAGCTCAGTGCAGCCAGACTAGGGAAGATTTAGTTAAGAATGTATAAATTTAGCCAATTAGGATCATATCATCAAGCTCTAGCTAGCATCACTGTTCCAGACTGCATCTTTGGATGCAGTATTGCCAAGAGAGGAATGGCAGTGAAATTTTCTTTTCTGCCCTTTTTCAATTATAGGTAAAAAGCTTCCTACAACTGGAGAAGTGCACATCTGGGTGAAGGAATGTCTCGATCTACCTCTGCTAAGGGGCAACCATCTAAATTCTTTTGTTAAATGGTAACAGCATTGATAACTCTGTCTCTCTCATCTCTGCCATAGCCCAGCCTTTGCTGGTTGGTTTCAAGTCTCCATACCTGTGATGCTGAAACTCATCATTCATGGTTTGAATGAAATAACTTAGGACAATGGCAACGCATTCTGGAAGGACCTGTGATATGAACCCCTAATTTGAATTTTTAAGTGGCAAACTTTTTTCTCTGTTATATATATAAATGCCTGGCATCAAGTCAGCAGTGTCTAAACAGCTATTAGTGTGCTCTCTTAGCCCCCCTGACTGATTTTATCTATACCTATTCTTTCAGAAGACCAGTTGTAGCTGTTTAAGTTTATATGACATTATTTGTGACTTTCTCTCTCTATATTATTCATAGATGTCAGCTGGTAAGATTTTTCAGCTCAGGGCAGTCTCTCATTCTGAGACAACTTTTAGACCTTCTTGTATTTATAAGAGGTATGGTAGGTTAAAAACAGAAAAGAGATAATCAGGACTAGATCATATTTCCAAATTTTAAAGGAATCCTCAAGCAATTGCTACCATGTTAAGCACTTACTGATTGAAAGCACTGAACTAAGTTGTTTGCTTCATATGTAATTATAACATTAACCTTACGAATTAGGTATCACCATTCTCATTTTAAGATGAAGCAAGTGAGAGATTAAGTGACTTTTCCTACAATACACAACCAATAAATGGCAGAGTCAGGATTCAAAGCAAGTCTGGTCCACTGTAATGAAGAGTAATGAAGAGTACCTCCAGCAGGATGCTGCCACCACTGCCACCACCACCATGACCACCCCCACCATGACCACCACAACCACCATCACCACCCCCATCATCATCGCCGTCACCACCATGACAACCACCACCATCCCCCCCACCACCATGACCACTACCACCATCCCCATAATATTCTCCAACACCACCACCACTACCATCACCACCATGACCACCCCCACCATGACCACCACAACCACCATCACCATCCCCATCCCCATCATCATCGCCATCACCACCATGACCACCACCACCACTACCACCACCATGACAACCACCACCATCCCCACCACCACCATGACCACTACCACCATCCCCATAATATTCTCCAACACCACCACCACTACCATCACCACCATGATCACCCCCACCATGACCACCACAACCACCATCACCATCACCACCCCCATCATCATCGCCATCACCACCATGACCACCACCACCATGACCACCACCACCATGACCACCACCATCATCATCCCCACCACCACCATCACCATCGCCACCACCACTGCCTCTCTACACTCTATTTTTTCTTCTATATCCTTCTGCCAGTCTTCACTAGCTGTGTTGAAGTACACTTAAGGTGTAAATGTTCACCATCTTAGTAAAATGCTTTCACAATGATTTCTTTTGTAGTATCATCCTTCCAGATACAAGTAGGAAAAGTCGCCAAAAGACAAGAGCTGTAGGGAAAACCACCAACCCTGTCTTCAACCACACCATGGTGTATGATGGTTTCAGGCCTGAAGATCTGACAGAAGCCTGTGTAGAGCTTACTGTCTGGGACCATTACAAATTAACCAACCAATTTTTGGGTGGTCTTCGGATTGGCTTTGGAACAGGTAATGTCTGTTACGTTTTTAATTCTCTATGAGCCAAGTGCTTCTGGAGACAGTAGAGGTTTGTCTGCTTGTTGCTTTGCTTCTTCCTTATGAAAACAGATATTCTATTTCTGTTAAGTGTAATGAAATGAATGAATGAAGGAATGTCAGGCTGTATGCCAAGGGCTCTAGATATGAAGACTAACAGGATGTAGTGTCTGTCCACACAGAGCTTAAGTTACAGTATATGGGGGGATACAGAAAATCCTTCATCACTACTCTTCCCTGAAAAATATTTATATCCTTTTATGACGAAAAGGATGCTTTAAATAATGATAGCAATTAACATTTGTGGAGCAGTAGTCACTGTACTGAGTGCTTTGATTATATTATTTCATTTAATCCTCACAGAAATTCTATGAGTCGTTACTATGTTATCTCCAGAGGAACTGATGTTCTAAGAAATGAAGTAACAGCTAATAAGCATCAGAGCCAAGATTCAAAGTCGAGTCTCTTAGACACAAAACCCCAAACCACACTTCCTTAGAGATTATCTAGTGTCACCTCCATCCCAGTGCCAGGCCTCTTCCCTACTACCCCACTATGTCCCTGACAGATTGTCAGCTAGCTCAGGTGACTAAACAGCTCTTTCTTCGATTGAGCCCCAGATTTGCCCTCCTGATGATATTAAAACGCTTCCTAGCTGTCTTCCACTGGTGATTATAATGAGGGAATGACCTTCCTTGCCGCCTCCAATGAACAATTCCTTTCTAAATGCAAAGCTTCCTTTCTCTGCCCCCCCCCCCCCCCCAGGTAAAAGCTATGGCACTGAAGTGGATTGGATGGACTCTACTTCAGAGGAAGTTGCTCTCTGGGAAAAGATGGTGAATTCCCCCAACACTTGGATTGAAGCAACCTTGCCTCTCAGAATGCTATTAATTGCCAAGATTTCAAAATGAACTCAACATTGACTGGCTCCTCCACTAAAAACCACTAAACAGGTGGAATCTGATCTTGAAAATCTGACTGTGTGGACAGAGTTCTCACCTGCTACCTATTTCCACTAACGGATGCCACACAGCATGTTCAAGTCAACCTGCATGTGCTTCTTTGGTTACAAGGCCCAAGAGATTTAAATGATAATAAACAGTCTAACTTATTTGTGCCCTCAACATTAAAGAAGATATTTGAGAAAGCTAGCAAAATCAAATGGTACTGAGGCTTCAGAGAAAACGCTATCAAAAAATATTAAATATGGGGTGGTGTTAACGAGCAACATTTTCTAGTTTGCTGTTGTGTGTTTCACACCACAATTTTGTGCGACGGTTTGGAGGGCCTGCTTCTCGGTGGTTGAAAACCCTTGCAGGAACTGAAAATATAGTTTTTGTAAAAGAGGGACAGAAAAACACTCCTATAAGAAGTGGGGGGGGGGATATCAGTGATGATAAAGAATTTGACTATAAGAAAACGATATACTCTATAAACTCTATTATGATATGGAATTCCGTGTTAGGGAATTGAGACTGAATTTATTGCATGTATTTCTTTCTGCCTTTGAAACTGCTTTCCACCCGGCCCCCAATGTCAAAGTCTCAGATGTGCTTTGGTGCCACCTCCTGGCTCATAGGTGGAATTCAGTTTTTGGCTTAATTTTCTCCCAAGCTCTCAACCCTGTATTTTGTCATAGACTATGTGAAAAAACCAAAAACCTTGCATATATAAGATTCTGGTTTTCCTGTAACTCTACTATATGAAATTAGCATGAGAGTGGTCACAGGCATGTTTTGCAACAAAGTTTTAATTGAATGTAAATTGTTAAACTTTGCTTCCTATGCATAATTTTCATACAGTATTTTGTAAAAACCCTTAGAAGAAATTATATGATTTAATTGTGTTGTCAAGTTAAATAGACTTCTTATTTTAAATGAGATACTTCATGTTAGAAGTCCTAAAATCTTAAATTCCCAGCAAGGCTAAAGAATTGGTAAGCTAATATTTCTCGAGTCTTTACTGTAACTCTGGACATCATTTCCTCTGAATGAGATGCTTTGACCACGTTGTTGAAAGTGGAAGTTTTTCTTTTAAAGAAGTAGTTGAAAAGCATTGAAGATATGTTAATATTTATTTGAAAGGTTTTCCACAGAGACATTTTTTGGGTCATTTTAGGATATAAAGCATGACTCCTCCTTAGGACCCAGCTTGCTTGCCTTTCTCAAAACAAGCACTGTAGGTTAGGTGGGGTCTGGATGGTCAGGAGTGTGAAACCTTACTACAGGTGTCTAGGAAACATCACTGAAAATGACTAGTGTGCTTGTCTCCTCTGAACAGATGTTAGAACCTCTATCCACTTGAAACACGTGAGAAACTTCTGCCCAGTAAGAGCGGCTAACTTAGAACCCCCTTCCTGTGGTCTCTCAAGGTCTTTTAGCGAGATGTGTAGTCTAGCTCTATTTCCTGATCCTGCTCTGACCACAAGGAGGGGCACGAGCTGAGTGGAGGCGCAGCTCCCAGGTCGAAAGTACAGATCCTGTTCCAGCTCCTGCCGCTTCACGGGGCCAGCTCTTTCTCAGCCCTTCTTTCAGTTGCCTGCTCAGCCACCTCCCAGCAGCCAGCCAGCTCTGAAACACTGTGATTGGTTCTAGTGTCTCCCCATCTAGGACTGGGACTGCCTGCCTCCTCCTATTCTCAGATCCCTGACCTGCAAAACACCAGAGTGGTCAGTAGAAGCACCTTTGGTATCCAAATGATCAGGGTTTGAATTCTGGCTCTACCACTCAGGGTGACATGGGGTAACTTGTTCAACCTCTCTGTGCCTTCGTTTCTTTGTTCCCTGCAAACTATAAAATGTATATACTAATGCCTACCTTTCAAGAATATTGTTAGAATTAAATGGGAGAAGATGTACAAGTGCCTAGTACTGTGCAGGTTATATAGAAGAACTCTGGAGATAGTAGATTCAAAAAAAACCAGACATTAAAAGACTTACAGGCAAGTGGAGGGGACTCATTGGTCACCACTAGGGAGAGCATCAGCCCAGTTTTAGGCTTTGAACTTCTGGGGAGGAAATATATTGGATAATTTCAGGATCAAAGGTAGGTGGGGGAAAAAATGGTAGAGCAAGGAAAACAACCATGGCAGAGAGGAGCCCAGGGTCATTATTACTAAATGGAAGTTCTCTCAGAAAAGAGATGGTATCTAATTTATTAATGTATACTTAGCCTCTAGCACCACACTATACCTAGTAGCTGTTTGTTCAGTAAATAGGTAAATGAATATTGATTAGGGTCTTGTGAGATTCTCAGACTTGACAAGTTATCTATGGACTTCGTTTTTTAAAATAATTTTAACATAGAAATGTAACCAATTTTTAATGTGGAAAATCTACTTAATCAACAAATGTCACCAAGCATTCACTATGTGCAAGGGGCATAGAAAGGTGGAGGGGGGTAGGGGAAGCATCCATAAGCTTATCCCTCAAGAAACAACTGCTGTTAACACTGAGTATTTTTCTGTCATGTTTTCTTTTCTTAGGAAATATATTCTGTGAATTCACTTTACTACATCAGACAACCATATGTGGTAATCAGCAAATATATTCAATATATCTGTGACCCTTTTTTTTATATGAAGATGACTGTTCTAATTTTCTAGTCACTTGTTTCAACTTTGTAAGTTCCATTTCAGTGTATGAGCTTGAAATTTAAGGAAAAGAAGAGGAATGAGGGGGAAATACAAATAAGTTTAGTTCACTTTTTTTGATATTTATTTTTGAGAGAGACAGAGCACACGTGAGCACCAAGTGTGGGAGGGGCCCAGAGAGAGGGACAGAAGATCTGAAGCAGGCTCCGCACTTGAGCAGTGAGCCTGATGTGGGGCTCAAACTCATGAGCCATGAGATCATGAGCTGAGCCGAAGTCAGACACTCAACTGACTGAGTCACCCAGGCGCCCCTAATTCATATTTGTGAAGTCTTTGGAATCCACTTTCATAAAACCTCAATATCCTACAATTTAAGTAGTTATTAAAATTTCAGTTCAGGAAATTTCCTAGTCTTCCAACATTGCTTTCCCTTTACAGACATGAAACCCTGATCTCTGAGACCAAAGATCAGATTATTTCTCATCTGTTTTCCTTCTGGTGAAATCTGAAGCATTTGAAAATCCATCCAACATCTACAATGACACTCAGGCTTTTTCCTGATCATCATGACTTGAGAGATGAAGTCCGAACACCAGAAACAGTGGTCATAGCAATAGTCACTAGGATCATTCTGAATTTTAAGATTTTTATCTTTTTTTCTTCACTTATATTTCTAGCATAAAAATTTCCATGCCATTAAATTACCTACAAGCATGATAATGTTTAATAGCTGCATAATCTCCTAAGAAAATATAATTTCTTAACATTTTCTCTTTTTTGGACATTGAGGTTTCCAACTTTTAGTTGTTATAAACCACACTGCAGTGAAAAATTTTATCTTTTGGATTATTTCCTAAGCAAAACTCTCCCCCAAAAGGGCAATCATTAGTTTAAAAAGCATAAAAATGTTTTTAGTCCTCAATATGTGCTGTCAACTGATTTTCACCAATAGTGTGAGAGTACCTATTTCACTATACCCTCACCAGTCCTGGGTAGTCTTAAAATAGGGGGAAAATTGTGACTAAATTGATGGATGAAATGGTATCTAACTTTAACTTATTGGATCACCGAGGGGGTTCAATCCTTGCCCATTTTCCCCCCTTCATCTGTGAATTTGTTTCTCTTTTTAGATGTTAATGCTTTATTTATTTGTTCAGGCTCTATAAAAATATAAATTTATCATCTGTCATCTTTATGGTGGATATTTTTCCTGGTTTTTGAAATTTGCCTTCAACATCTATTCACCACACATTTATCTAAGCCTCCCCAAGGTGCCAGGCACTTGTCAAGTATCAATGATGGAACAGTCACAGCCCCTGCCCTTAATGATCTCAGGGCTTAATAGGGGGAGGCAGGCAGGTGAGCCATGAGTGCAATAAGGCTTTCACAGTTTCCATTAGAATTGTGAACAGTCTCCAGTGGATGCACCAAAAGAGGTGAGCAGTCAATTCTACATGTGGGGGCCAGGAAAGGCTTCACAGAGGAGATGATTCTCAACTGAGTATTGATGCTCAATAAGTGAGTAGAGTAACAAAGGACAAGGTGGGAAAAGGCATTCCAGGCAGAGAGAACACGCACAAACAAGGCCAGAGAGCTGGTTGGTTAGGGGAACATCAGTAGTTGGGATGGACTAGGAAGTAAAATGTCAAGCAGGTCCTAAGGAACAAGGGGTTGGAGAGACCTCAGAGCTCACAATTTAAAAAGTTATAAGTAACTTGAGATGTTCGGCAAAGTCCAATTAAGCTTTTCCTTACTCCTCTTTTACATAATGAATAAACTAAGACAGTCCTTTCTGCAGATTTTATTCTTATTTTAAGGTTTTATTCTTACCTGTGTTTCCTTTGTTTCCATTTTGAACACTTTAATTTACTTGTTATATTTAACTGTTTAATCTGGAATTGACTTTGGTATATGATAGCAAGCCTCATCTGGATCTTTCTTTCAGTTTTAATGTTCAGCACATCTATATTGTTCATTAAGCTTCTTTCTATAACCTTATTTTGCCATTGAGTAGAAACAGGGAAAGCTGAATATCTAATAAGATGTATTCCCAGCCGGGGACAATAGGAAGGGACACTAAAGAAATTTCACTGGGGTTAGCTGTGTTAAACATTATAGGTTCAACTCACAGCCACTCAGGATCCTGGCTCCCAGAGCACCACTGCTACTTTGTATTTATAGATGACACATTTCTAAGGAGCAAACGTGTTTCCACAGAGTAATTTATTCTCATGACAAGTGAAGGGGGGAGATGGAGGAAAAATATGTCACAGGCAGCTTGATTTATTTACTCCTCCCAGAAATTAGGTGGAGTCGCGGTTTGTTTGTTTTGCACCCTGATGCTGGCTGAAAACCCAGTGGGCCTGGCATCTCTTCTCTGTACATTATAGGCCAGATGCTGGGCTGGGAGCAGAGAGCTGTGATTTGTTAGAAAGGCAAGCACAGATTGGTTCTCCAGTCCCTCAGATCTCCCTGTTCCTTCACGGCATTCTGAGGACCTGTCCACCAATCACGGGGCTGCTTACTGGAAAAAGCAACTGCTGGAGAGCGCTGGGAGTCCCTAGCAACACTCCGAGGCTTTTGAATCTGAGGGCGAAAGGCTGTGTAGTCAGCCGATAGTGGAGAAGAGCAGCACCTATGCCTCAGGAAGAAAAGGCTGTCAGGATGGACACTCCACATACTGAAGAACCCTTCGATAAGAAAGACAAAAAACCAGAAAAGCAGGAAGAGGAGATGGAGTTTAAGGAACTGGGCGGTCTGAGGGAGGCCTTGGCGAATCTCCGGGGACTGTCCGAGGAGGAGAAGAGCGAGAAGGCGATGCTTTGCTCCCGCATCCAAGAGCAGTCCCAGCTCATCTGCATCCTGAAGCGGAGGTCAGACGAGGCCCTGGAGCGCTGCCAGATCCTGGAGCTGCTCAACACAGAGCTGGAGGAGAAGAGGATGCTGGAGGCTGAGAAGCTGAAGGCCGTGAGCGAGTATGCCCAGAAGCTGGAGGAACGCTTTATGACCCTGGCAGCCAACCACGAGTTGATGATCCGCTTCAAGGATGAACACAAGAGTCAGAACGTCAAGCTCAGGGAGGAGAATGAGAAACTGAGGCTGGAGAATGACAGCCTCTTCAGCCAGGCTCTGAAGGACCAGGAGGCCAAAGTGCGCCAGCTCACCGCCCGGAGCGAGGCCCTCTCCAAGGAGCTGGAGACCCTGAAACAGAGGTGTACTCGGGATGCCCGCCAGGCACAAGCCAGAGAGAAAGAGCTGCTGGAGCTGCAGAGCCGGCAGGCCTGTGCCCACGCCAAGGAGACAGAGCAGCTGCACAGCCAGCTGCAGAGCCTCCAGCAGCAGCACCAGCAGATCGCGGAGCAGATGGCCGCGGCGGAGCAAGCTCACGGCAGCCTGAAGCAGGAGCTGCAGGCCAGACTGCAGACGGTCACTCGCGAGAAAGATGAGCTGCTGCAGCTGTCCATGGAAAGGGGCAGGGCGCTTCAGAGCAAGCAAGCGGAGATCCGCCAGCTTGAGGAGAAGCTGGAGACAGCAGATGTGGCCAGAAGGTATGCGCTACAGAGGTTTGAGCAGGAGGCCGTGGCCGTGGACAGTAACTTGAGAGTACGAGAACTTCAGCGCAGGATCGATGGGATCCAGAAGGCCTATGATGAACTCAGGCTGCAGTCTGAAGCCTTCAAAAAGCACAGCCTGGGCCTTTTAAGCAAGGAGAGAGAACTCAACGCCAAACTCCGCCATCTCTTCCCATAGGAAGCTTCTGTTTCCTCTTTCCTCTAGTTTAGAATTGAAATATTTGTGCCTTAGCATTATGTGTATTATACTTTCAAGCACAATAGGAAGAAGAAAAGCTGCTTTACTATGATCTTGTGGTTATTACTATTGTAACGCTAACACTGATTTTCAGTCCTACCACCTAGAATACACAAGATTTACCTGACTTCTTTCTGTGCCTTTGAAATCCTCCAAAGTTTGCTATCATTATCTCTACCTTCCTCATAACCTATTCATTCTCAACCTCAGATATCTTCGTATATCCTAAGATTTTAAATTAGCAGCTCCTATGGGCTTAAGGGAATCTGAAATGCAATGAAATGTACTATGGTGAAAGTAATTTAGTATAGTTCCCCCTTGGAGATAGGTAGGCTTGTAGTCTCCCATAGTTTAAATTATAAACTGTAACAGTTAATAGCATGATAATAGCATAGAGAGCTCGCAGAAAAAAGTGTCATATTTTGCAACTGGCCAAACAGTTGCTTGCTTCATCTGCTTTACAGCAGTATCCTTTTGATTTTATTTTACTTGCACTAGTTTGGAAAACAAAGATTGAAATCAGTAAGTTCTTTACCAAAGCAGGCAAACTTTATTACAGTCATTCTATATGAGCAATAAGATTCAAATAAGTGAAATCAACCAGTTTGTATTTTTCCTGGAAGCTGAGATCACATTCCATTTTCTTGGGTTTTTCCCTTAATGAAAACAGGATATAGAGGTACAAGGTTGCAAATATCAGTAGTTTCCTTTAATATTACATAATGTGCTAACAGACAAAAGGCCCCAATTTAGGTAAAATTCAGAGCAAACTGGGTACGATACATAAAGCAATGCAAAGTGATTGTTTTGTTTCTATTAGCATATTTCCTTGCAATTAACTTTTCCTTTAAAAAAAAAAAACATCTAGGGGCACTTGGGTAGCTCGGTTGAGTGTCTTACTCATGATTTCAGCTCAGGTCATGGTCTCCTGGTCTTGGGATCAAGCCCTGCATTGGGCTCCATGCTAGGTGTGAAGCCTGTTTAGGCTTCTCTCTCTCCCTCTCCCTCTCTCTCTCCCTCTCCCTCTCCCTCTCCCCCTCCCCAGCTCTCTCTCGCGCGCTCTCTCAAAAAAAAAACAAAAAACAAAAAACAACCAAACATCTAAACAAAAAATATATATGTATACTTAACAGCATGTTTTAGGAATACCTAAATATGTAGATGCATACAAACAATAGTTATTATATATATTTATAGAAAATTCTTAAAGAGGTAGTTATAAAAATATACTTAGTGCTTATATCCCTGTTTTTAGTTGATATAGAAACATTATTATGAATACCCCTCAAAATAGATTGTAGTATGTCGACCTCAAAGGGCCGTGGACCTGGGAGGGGGCGGAGGAACTGAGAAAAAGAGAGGACAGTATAGCAAGGCACAGGAGACCCCAAGCCAACAGCCCAAGGCACCGAGGTTTATTGTAGATCTTCTTATATACGTTTTCAGGAAAAACAGATCAGCAATGATTAACAACAGAAGCTTAGCAAAGCATGTCAACAATGTACATCTGATTCATCTATCATATGTACTGCGTACTTGCGAATGAGAGCAGACTTGCAGATATGTATGTTCCGATAAAAATCTTTACCATAGAAGCAAAGACAAAGAAGGGAGTGAATGCACTGTGTTATATACATCTGGCTTTCTTTAAGCAAAACATCCCTATCTGCATACTAAAGAACAGACCACATTTTCCAAGGGCAATTCACTCAAGTCCTTTCAGGTTATTTTTAACCTTATGATCTCCAGTTTTCTCAGAGATCTTGGACCCTGAATGAATATGGGCCTATGGTCATTATGGTGTTCTGTTTCCCACAGTAATATAGTATTTTTCTTACCTCACAGGGGCCAAGAGTCCCAAGAGTTACCTAATAATTTGGATTTATTAAAAAGTATTACTTGCTATCTTAAAAAAATTATTTTTTGAGAGAGAGCATGCGAGCAGGAGAGGGACAGAGAGAGAGGGAGAGAGAGAATCACAAGCAGGCTCCACACTGTCAGTTCAGAGCCTGATGCAGGGCTCAGATCTCACAAACCATGAGATCATGACCTGAGGCATGACCTGAGAATTAGATGCTTAACTAACTGAGCCATCCAGACGCCCCTTGGAATCTTTTTAATAAGCAATTTTCCAGTGTTACTTTACCTCAGGCAGTTTTTTAAACCTATTTTCTCATAGTCCTACTAAGATTGTGATATTAAATACAAATTCCAGAAACCACATTGATGGCCTGAAAGGACTATTTACTTCTTACATATTACCAAGGATCAGAATATAGGAGCTAGTTTAATCATGGTTGTCACTGTTGAGCTCATACTATTTGTCATTGTGCTGAAGCCCTTTGGATGGCTGGCTTTATTTAATCCATAGGGCCTTTTGAGAAGGTAATTATGTTTATTTCTATTTCAAAAAAGAAAAAAACTGGGATTCAGTAATTTTCTCAAGGCGACTTGGTCCCTGTGGAAGCTGGGATTTTGATGACATACCCCATTGAACCCCATTGAACAATTTCTTGACTGTCCACTGAGTGCCAAATTCAGAGGTTAGGCACTTAGAATAAGCATGAAGAAATATCTTTTCTGCATTGGCAGAGCTCTCACACAGTCTAGTCTAGGCACATAAAGCAATTATATACACAAAACAAAGTAGTTATATATAGTGTGATGTATTTTCACAGGGGGTGTTATGAGATCACAGTGGGTAAAACACACACACACACACACACACACACACACACACAGAGTAGCTAACTCTGCCTGGGGTTAAAGGTCAGGAAGGTAGAGAGGATTAATTGGCAGGGATAACCAACACAAGAGTTGACATGTAAGCTGGTTCTTAAATAACTAGTAGAATTTCATCTGTGGAGAAAAAGATTTGAGACAGCATGTAGAAAACCACAGAGGTTTTTAAAAAATGTGCAGGATATTTGGGGACATCATAAATAGTTGGGAAGAGGTTCAGAGAAGCATGTCTACGGATAAAACTGGAAGAGTAGGTTGTGGACAGAATACTGGGAGCCTAGAAAGCCAGGCAGACCCCTTATATTGGGTGGGGGGGAGAAAAGGGAGGAGGGGGCAAGCCTAGAAACATAGCCACAGAAGAGCCTTCCTCTTCCAGCCAGGTTTGGGTGGTTGTGGTTTGCAAGGGGCCTGGTGCGCATGTGCACCAGCACCCCTTCCTTTCTCCCACCAACACCCCCAATGTCTTTCAGTGAGTCCAAGGTCGGTCCACTTGGCTCAGCAGGCTCTGGGGTGGTGGCGTAGCTCACCCAAAGTTTTATGCTCAATGCTTGTGGAGAAGGCAGCTTCTGTGCAGAGGCAAGGTGGGTCTTGAAAACGAGGGAATCCTGGTGCTCCCATACTGAAGTGTGGTCTGTTGGAGGACTTAGCAGAGGGGACTCCTTTTGTGGTAGGGAAGCGTGTGTCTGGAAGAGTGCAGGGGTGGGTAAGGTAGGGGGACAGGGGCGTGTGTCCCCTAAAACATGGGCACAAAAGAAGGGCCTCAGGTGCCAGGGTCTGAGGACATTACTTTTCAAAGTCATGCTAAGGCATTTGTATTAGGTTGTATGATATGAAATCGGCACTTTGTGAGTCATCAATTATTAGATATTGACCGGTGACATTGACTCTAATACCCTTTTGAAAGATATTAAAAGGATAGTGGGTAATGAGAAGAGAAAGTCAAAGATGGATGCCTTGGAAAACTGATGGAAGAGCCTGATGTGGAAACCAAAGGTAAAAGAAATGTGGAAAAAATTAAAATTCCTTACAACTTACAGCCTATTGACAAGTACTTGGGACAGGCAGAATGAGCTTCCTGGAGGAACTGAACTGCCTCAATCTTAATACTTGGTTAAGGGCAAAAGGCAACCTTAGTTTGACATTATAGCCTGACCTCCAGGATCCTGCATATTTTCTGTATAAAAATCCCTTTGGAAACTTCCTTTATCTCTACACTACCACCACCAACCCTTCCCCCAAGATATATGTTAGCAATCCTCCTCTGAACATATGGCTCATTGATACACATCTGAAGGGTCTCATGATTAAGATTTTACTAGACAGTAGTAAATGACCTTATCCTAACAGTGGCTAGCCCCCTCAAGGTCCTGGAAACCTTGGCTTGCAAATTCCTTAGAGACTTACACTATCCTAACCCTCTCCCTACTTAAGAGTATATAGTCAGTCACTTCTCACAATCCCAGTGTAGCTCTTTCTGACCACAAGTCCTGTCCCTGTGCTTTACTAAACCACCTTTTTTGCACTGAAGATGTCTCAAGAATTCTTTCTTGACCATTCACTCCCGAACCCCAACATTTCACATCGATATGGAGCCCACAATACAGAATAGGAAAGAGGAATGTGAACTTATCATGTATCAAGTGGTTTTCATTTCAGCCACATACCAACTCATTCACTATTTTACAGATGAAAAAAGTGAGACTCAGGGAGGGTGACTTTCCCAAAGCCAAAGAGTTTTGCTGCGGGGGAGGGGGGGTGGTGCTGGAGCAGGAGAGAGGTTTGAACATAAGCCCCATCTGGCAGGGCCAGCTTCATGGCGTGTCACTTGTATGGACTTCCACACTTGGTTTAACACTCTGCTGTTCCTGCCTTGAGATGCTTGATCATTGTGTGACAAGGGGCTCCACATTCTCCTTTTGTGCTGGGCTCTTCAAATTATGTAGCTGGGCTTGTTTTCTCGCTCAAAACCCCATGTTTTCTCCCACTATACAAACTACCTTCTAACCAGCCACAGAAAAGCATTGTTTTTTCCCCTCTGTGCTCCACACCACTTTGCATTCCACTCTCTCAGTGCTTATCTTGTGTGTAATCTGTGACCCACAGCCAGATCCGGGGATGAGCAACCAGTTTAGTCATTGTGGTATGCTGATCTAGAAAATGATGCTTATCACTGGAACAAATTAAAAAAGTGAAGTGGCCACCTCCAAACTATGCCCATGAGGGTAAATTTTAAAAAACAAAATAGCTCAACTCCTTTCCAAGGCAGACCTACATCTCTAGTAAACTTTTCTGCAACATCCACAAGCAGTAACCCTAAAGTGAAAGCAGAATAGAAATTCTAAAACCAAATAATGTATGAGTGATGCCCCATCGATAGTGTGATCTTTTGTGTTACCTATATTGAAAGCCCCTCAGTGTGCCTTTAAGAACTTGTCTAGTTAAAAACCAAACCAAACAAACATAAAAGAGAGCTAGAAAAGGAGACAGATTACAGAAAAGGTGAACTGACTGGGCTGATATTTTCACAAATACAGACTCTACTTCAATTAGTGAACATTAATTCAGGATAATTTGTTTCCAGTAAAGTATTAATAGAAGCTCTGTTTCTTCCTGGGGAACCTGGGTGGCTTAGTCAAGCGTACGACTTCAGCTCAGGTCATGATCTCACAGTCCATGAGTTCAAGCCCCGTGTCAGACTCTCGGCTGACAGCTTGGAGCCTGGAGCCTGCTTCGGATTCTGTGTCTCCCCCTGCCTCTGCCCCTCCCTTGCTCATGCTCTGTCTCCCTCTGTCTCTCAATAATAATAAATATTAAAAAAAAATTTTTTTTTTAAATCTGTTTCTTCCCAGCTCCACTATATTAAACAGTTATTTAAAGAACGGTGTTTGAAGGAGTACCTGCCCAGGTGCTTGCTGTTCTATCCAGCCCTTGTTGACCCAGACACCTATGGATGGAGGGTGATGGGTGTTGGATAGGCCATCAACAATGCCTGCTGTACCACATCTACTTAGATTGACAGAGCCTTATCTGCAGGGAGTCTCTTTTTATCTTGGCCTCCTAAAAAAAAGTTGGAATTTAGGGGAAATGGCCAAGAATAGGCTTTTCTAATCATTTGTCCATCTTCCTGAGGACAAGCTGGATGTTATTTTCCAAAGGCTAAAAACATCTAATTAAATTTAAAGGCCTAGGGCTGTACAGATGTATCTCCCTACCTGATGTTGTTCTCTCCAAACCTTCTGTTTATCTCACTTGAAAAAACTTTCAAATTTTTTCTGTCCAAATTTTCCCTTGGACAGATCTCCCTGGTCATTCGTTACTTATTCAACTGACCACAGCAGCCCCCTACCTCAATCAATCACACTCCTCAGTTCTACAAAGGGATTAGTCTTAGCTATTTGCCAGACTGTGCCTATTTAATGCTCTAATCCACTCTTATTTGTACTAGTCTAAAATAATCTTCCCTTTCATGTTTGAGATTGTTCATTACAGCAGTGTTTGTAAGAGCAAAAGATTGGAAACAGCCTACATACCATAAATAAGGCACTGGTTAGACTGTGGGCCCTTCATTTTTTGGAATACATTGCAAGTGTAAAAAAAAGGGGGGGGGAGAAAAATTAAGCTCTTTATGTACTGATATGAAAATATCAGGTTACATGTAGGGAAAAAACAAACAGGGTGCAGAATACTATCTGTAGTATACTCTCTTCTGTAGAAACAGGGAGGTGAAGAGGGGAGTAAAAATGCAAACGTATTTACTCCCATCTGCTTAAATAAATATTGGAAATCAGAAATACTAATAAAAAATGGTTACTAGTGGTATGGAGGGTTGTGGGGACCAGAATCGTTAGGGATAGGACTGAGAAAGAAACTCCATGTGCACTATTTTATATCATTGGAATTTTAAACCATCTGAGTGTATTACCTATTCAAAAAGGCAATAAAATTAAAACAAAGCATCTTGCACATAACTGTTTAACTTCTTAGTAAGCTCTATTTCTGTGTAGGTGACTCAAAAGCCTGCAGATTTTTCTTTCTCCAAGAATTAAGTAGACAAGACATATTTTATATAGAGCCAAATATGGCCTGACAGATCTAGGTCAGGCCATTCGGCTGAAAGCTGCTGCTTTCACAAATGTTCAACAACATCCGGCTAATGACAATTTCTTTTTCTATTCTGAATGCCTCCTAAAGCTTACTATTTCTCTCCTGAATTTAAAGATTTGAATGTGTTAACTTTTCTCATGGATTTTCATATGTCTGTGTGAGACGTGAATTTTTTTTGAGAGAGCAAGCCTGAGAGCAAGTGGGGGAGGGGCAGAGAGCGAGGGAGAAGGAGAATCCCAAGCAGGCTCTCATCTGCCAGCTCGATCCCACGAACCGCGAGATCATGACCTAAGCCCAAATCAAGAGTTGGATGCTTAGCCGACTGCGCCATTCAGGAGCCCTGAGATATGAATTTTAGATTTTAGAAAGCCTATTGTCTCATATTAAATTTTGTAGGCTTTGGATGTTGGTGTTGGTTTTGCCCTAACAGACAAACAAAAGATGGTAGAGGTAGAGCAGGCCAAGCCGTTCTGACCTTTCCAGTTGAGTAAGTTATTCATCTAATGCACCCTATTAATTTAACAAATATTTGAGAGCCTTTTGTTGGCCAGGTACTGTGCTAAGTACAGAGACACAATGTGAGCAAGACAGGGACCTTATCCTCACGGAATTTGCCTCCTAGTGGGTGAAGAAAATGCTCTAGGATAGGATGACATTGGAGTGCACAGCAGAGCTTTGCAACATAATACCGAGGGGGTTAGGGACAGGTTTTCCTAGAAGTGGCATTTAAACTAAAGCCTGTTGAATGTGTAAGAATTGCCCAAGAGAAGAGAAGAGGAAAACATGAGAGTCCAGTAGCTTGGCAGCCTTCATAATACCTCATATTCCTGGTAAGAAACTGCCTTTCCCAGTATCCACACCATCCAGGGCTGCAGAATAAGCAGTCATAGTAGGTTCTAGTAAGAGACCCTGTGGCCAGATTAACCCCATTACTCACATCCGTGTTTACCTCCGTCACTGTCAGAGGTCTGAGCCTTGATAATCTGGCTCAGTCCTCCCCCCACAACCATCCCCACTCAAATCCTTCTACTAGGTCCTTTGGAAACCTAGATCTATGATCAGCAAAATACCAAGGTATTAGTGCAGTGAGTGAAGTACCAAGGTATTAGTGAAGTACGAGTGCACTGGCATCAGACTGCCTGGATTCAAGTGCAGTCACTTACTGGGGGACCTCAGATTAGGTCTTAACTGGATGCAGAGGAAACCAGAGAGCTAAAACTTCCAGTGTGTGAGAGATATGAAGAGAAGATAGCCTGAACTTCACATTGGTGTAATCATATAGAGAAAAGAATTATCCAAATCTAGAAAACTGCTTCTTAAATGAATATCCTTAATAGACAATATTCCAAGGAGAAATTGAACCACAACAAAATCTTAGTACATTTCATTTATTAGTTTTGTGGCTGGTTGTAATATTGGTGTTATTCTAAAACTATTATATTTTAAAACTATTTTTAACTATATCACATATATATGACATATGTATATATGTTTTGTGTATGAGACAGAGAATGAGAGAGACACTAAAGGAAAGATAATTATGTTAGTGTGGGGACAAAGTTAGGGACAAGACTTTCAATGTATAAACTAAGATATTAAAAAGTAAAGTAAAGCAGTTAATGTTAAATTCAAATTGAAAATATCAGTCTAAATCTATGACAGTTTTTCTTTAAAAAACATACACATGTTCTTCGGGTGCCTGGATGCCTCAATCAGTTAAGTGTCTGAATTTGGCTCAGGTCATGATCCTGTGGTTTGTGGGTTCGAGCCCTGCATCTGGTTCTGTGCTGACAGCTCAGAACCTGGAGCCTGCTTTGGATTTTGTGTCTCCCTCTCTCTCTGCCCTTCCCCTGCTTGTGCTCTCTCTCTCTCTCTCACAAAAAAAAAAAAAAAAAAAAGACAACATATGCCCTAGCTCTGTCAACTGAGAAGCCTAAATTCAATGACAATTTGGTAGTAACGAATATCCCTCAGGCCCAATCTGTGGCCTCCAAAAACTATTTTCCACTAAAATGCAGAAGGAATTGTTGGAGAAATGGCTAATTCCAGAACTAGAGTTGGAAATGTATACAATGAACTTGAGGCAGTTAGTTGTGTCAGAAAGCAAATAAAGTGTCAAAGACTAACACAGCTCTCTTTAAAAAGACAGGAGAGCCAGGCTGGAGAGGTTCCCAGTGGCTAAAGATGAGTAATTTGAGAACAAAAATAACTGCAATTGAGTGAAACACACTGAACATTTTAAAATCTATGAGTTCATTATGATACACCAAAAAAGGCAAACAATAACAATAATGAAAACAACAACAAAACTCAGTGGTCATTAACTGAAAAGTGGCTATTAAAAGGAATTAATTGGTTGTTTATCCTGCTTTTCCAATTTTCTGTATTTCAGGGTAAAAAAAATGGCCCATATGTGACAAACTAACAGAATTGAGAATTAAATTAAATTAAATTAAATTAATTGAGAACTAAAGGAATAAGAGAATTTTAAAAATCATTATTTTATAACTCCTAGTGAAATAATTTTTTCAAACACTGATCATCATTAGATGAAACTATTAGGAGAAAGGTTAATGGAGAATTTTACAATGGAACAGGAATGAGAGTGTCACCATTTGAAAACATCCATCCATCTTAGCTTCACTAAAAACAGGAAAGCTAAACATTGTGTGCTTCCCATATGATGCATTATGAAGAGTAGCGTCTTCTAGGAAGTATTCTGGCCATAAATGTTGAACCTTAAATGAACTAAGCCCTGAAAACCAATTTCCCACTTGCAGGATGTATGGGTCTAATGGGAAAAGTAAAATGGCACCACAAGAAAGCAGACAAATCTAGAATATTCACTTGCAGTCAGAAATGCTTTCTTGGGAGGAGGACAAAGGAACGGAAATACAGCGAGCACACTAGGAATTGCACGTAATCCCTGCAAATACACAGTGCTTGTAAACAAATCCTACAGTGCCTAAACACTGCCAGTCCGGAGTCTTCAGTTTACACTCAGCCATAATATCCTTTCATGGTCTTACTACTCTTTACAGATTATACTTCGCGGGTAAATAGGCAAACTAGATTAAAATGAGCATTCTGGCCTCTGTAGCACTGTTACCCTTCTGCTGTATCCGCTCAGCAATACCCCAACCCTGACTCACCTGCATTCCCTGCCACCTCTGCTCCAATCCTCCTCTATAGAAAATCCAACAAACGTTATGTATTGGTGCTGAAGCACCACAAAGCCACGGTCTTTGTAGAGGATTTAAGAGACTGGTAATCGTCATCTACTTCAGTCCCTCTTTTAATGTGCTTTTTCCTAAATTACAAAAAGTGGAGAAACTGAAACAAACAAACAAAAAAATACAAAGCAAACTATATTTGCCAGATTTCTCTGCAGTATTTTTTGGAAGATGCAAATAAGGCAGGGGCCCTTTCCCTTCTTTGGCTATTGTTGCTGCCAAGCATATTCTCAGAAACACGGGCTTTTTCTGCAACAGCATTCCTATATGCATTCACTAGTTTTATGGGATATGGTAGCCAGCCCCCAAGATAGCACTAATGATTCTTGTCTCCTAGTATTCACTTTCTTGTGTAGTCCCCTTTCACAGTGAATAAGGTCTGACGGTGTGACCAGTAGAATACTACAGAAGTGATTGTGTGTAACTTCTGAGGCTAGGTCATAAAAGACATTGCTGCTGCTTCCTTGGTGTCTTGGATCATTCACTCTGGGGGAAGCCAGCTACCATGTAGCATAGACATTCACACAGCCTGTGGAGAGGCCCACATGGAAGGGGAACAGAGGCTTCCCCAAGCCATCTTGGAGGTGGATCTCTAGCTCCAGTCAAGCCTGCAGATGACTGCATTCTCAGCCAAAATCTGATTGAATTCGATGAGAATTCCAGAGCCAGACTACATGACCAAAGCACTTGAAATTTTCCAACCAACAGAAACTTTAAGAGATAATAAATGTTTATTGTGGGTTTAAGCCATAACAATAAGCAAATATTTATTATTTATTGTTGTTTTTAGAGTTTGAAGAACTTGCTGGGCCCAATAGATAATACATGGGGTTGAGAGTTTGGGCAGTGGTAGTACTCTTGGAGCCAAATTCCAGTTTTTTATTTTAACACTTTCCCAATTAGGGCAGAGATCTCTTTTGGGCCTGTTGGGCCACATTGTACTGAGAGGCATTCTTGATCACCCAGCCTAGTGCCCATTCCTCCAGTCCTTCCAATGACTTTATAAGCACATATTCTCTGTATTACAAACTTTTCTGCTTAAAATAGCCAGATTGCTTTCTGTTTCCTGAACTTTAGCTTAACCTAATCAAAATACCCATCTGAAATCAACCAGAGACATTCCTGTGAAAGTCAGAAATAAGACAAGGAAGTTGGCTTATCAACAGTATTATTTAACATCAAAGTGGAAGCACTATTTTATTATTAGTCAAGATAATGAAAAAAAATTATTGCAAAAGAGAAGGCAAAATTATCATTATATACCATAAGATGATATAATTGTCTACTAGAAAAATTTGAATGAATAAGCTGAAAATAAAAACTATTAAGAAAGTCTAGTGGGATAGTCAGTAAAAAATTTAACAAAAAAGATCAAAAGCTTTCCCACATAGCAATTTAGAAAATATAAAAGAAGAAATAACCTAGTCCAGTGACAAAAAAAAAATACATAAGATAACTTGAAAAAATTAATAAATTTAATGCAATTTCCATGAAAACTCCAGGTCTTTTTGAACTTGGAAAATTTTATAAAGTTATCTGGTAGAATAAATATTCAAATATAGATAGAAAATTCTGAGAAAGTAAGACCAGCAAAGAAGGACTTGCCCTATGAGTTATTAGAAAACATTGTAAAAAACAGTGATTTGAGGGCATCTGGGTCACTCAGTTGGTTAAGCATCTGACTTTTGATTTTGGCTCAGGTCATGATCTCATTGAACCCTGTGACGGGCTCTGTGCTAACAGTACACAGCCTGCTTGGGATTCTCTCTTTCCCCTTTCTCTGCCTCTCTCCCACTCATGCTCTCTATTTCAAAATAAATAAATAAGCATTTTAAAAAATTGAGTGGTTTTTCTCTCAGAATGGTTATACTGACAAATGGAACTGAAGAAAAAGACCAGAGATAGACCCAACTATACACAAGAATTTAATATGTGGCAGGTATTCTGGGAAATCTGTGGAGCAAGTCTGCATTGTTCAATAAATTGTATTGTGGCAAATAACTTTTTGAAGAATTATATTCCTATATCATAATTTATACAAGAACAAATTCCATTTGTAACTAGATGAAATAAATAATCATATTGTGAAAAACTTTTAGTAAAATGTGAATTGAAGTAATTAAGAAGTATTATTTAGGCTAATAAAGCCTTATTAGCCTTAAAACCAAAGCCAGAAACCATGAAGAACACTTTGATAGACTATTTAAAAATTATAGCAAAACAAGCAATTTCACTTCTTCTCTCCCCAAATGTATGTTCAACTGAGGAACAAAATCGGGACATATATAGGAAATAAAGGTACATTATCCTTGTAATGCAAAGAATTCATATAAATCAAGAAGGAAAAAGACAAATACTTTTTCCCACTGCAAAGAAAAATGAGCTCAGATGTGAACAGGTTGTTCACATTACACGTCAAGCGGTCATGTGAAAAACATTCAGCCCTCTAATAATCAAAGAAACACAAATTGACACAAAAGATGCCACTTTTTATTTTTGGATTGGCCATTTTAAAAAGAACAAGTCCACTGTCTTTGAGTGCATAGGACTAACTACTGTTGCACATCATTGGTGAGAGATACCTTTCTGTAGGTAATGAAGATCTCTGTATAAAAATGGTATCTAAAAATTCTGCTTTCAAGAATTTATCCTAAGAACGCTCTAAGTGAACAAAGATACTTGTACAATATTATCATGTGGTTTATGATAGTGAAAAAGTCAATGCAACCTAAGTGTTATAGAAACTGGTTGAATAAGTTGGAAAGTTCATGTAATGGCATTCTAGACAGTCATCAGAAATAAGCACGTGGCCGGTGGGGGGCGGGGGTGGTGGTGGCACCTGGGTGGCTCAGTTGGTTGAGCATGTTCAGCTCAGGTCATGATCTCACAGTTCATGAGTTTGAGCCCCACATGGGGCTCTGTGCTGACAGCTCAGAGCCTGGAGTCTGCTTCTGATTCTGTGTCTCCCTCTCTCTCTGTCCCTCCCCACTCTCGATCTGCCCCTCTCTCTCAAAAACAAACATTAAAAAAATTTAAAAAAAGCGTGTGAGTCTGTACTAGTTGTCTGAAAGATATCCACAATATATTCATGCCAGAACAGTTGAGTTCAAAGAAATAAAATCAAAACAAGTGTCTGTACATAGAAAAACTATGATATACCCAAATTTTAGTAACAGTTATTTTGGAGTAGTTAGGTTGGACAGGTTGTAATATCTTGTTACTCATTTATACATTTCTACACCATCTGAATCTTTTGCAATAATCATTATAACCAGAAAAAGAAAACCCACAAAACATCTGTAAAGAAAGAGTGAGAAGAATGAATAGAAGAAAAGGGAGTGATAGTGAAGGGGAGAAGACGCATTTTCTAGGAGGTTTACCCTTGCTTTGTTGCTTTTTTGTCTTCTGAGGCTACATTGTAAAAAATTCTCCTTCAGTTTTCTACTTTTAATCCGATTGGAGAGCCTCTTAAAATACATGTATTTAAACCAAAATCTTGCAATTTAGGGAAAAATATAAGAAATCAATCCATGATCTTGAGAATCTAGGAGATTTGCCTAAGGAGAAAATTCAGTTGAATGGGATTACCAGCCACACAAGCGCCTGTAACCCAAGAGGGGCCAGAGCATATAGCAAGCACCTTGCACTGTTTGCTGCTTTGCTGCAGCAAAACCTTTCCCAACGGGAAAGTTAGGAAAGACGTACATGTTCTTTCTTTCTTTATTCTTCTAGATACCATAGCTCATATTTATTTTTGTTCTTTGCAGAATTGCACAGTTGAATTTTGTGTTATACCTTCAGCTGGAACTGGAGACCTTCTTTATCTATGAAACTGGAGACCTTTTTTATTAACCCATTTAATAAATATGATTGAAACCTAAGCTGTGGCAGGTACTGTTCTAGATATATGGGATTTATTACTGTCCATCGTTCCTGGAACTTGCTTTCTATCCCTGTAAGAAACAATCATAAAAAAGTAGCTATTTGTTGAAGCTATTTGCTACTTATTCAGTACCCCAAAGAGAAGTTTCTTAAGACCTAAAATCTGAAAAGTGGATAAAGGAATTCATATAAAGTTAACTCGTGGGCAAAGAAGGAAAATTTTTCCCTTTTGATTTGCCAGGGAAGTTTAGTCTATTGTTAACTCAACTTGAGTAACTGTAAGATTTTATGTCTATCCTATTCCAATCAAACTTTCCCCCCTTTTGGAACTCCTTATCTTCCCATTTCCTCTATATCTTCATTGGCCTTGCTTTTAAAATTTTTGAATTTTTTTGTTTCACTGTATTCTAATGTACTTGTAGAGTGCTTCAAATCTCAAATACTTTGTGGGGTTAGAGAACAAGATACACCATGAGGAAACAGACATATCCAGAATGTGGTGTGTTTTTTAAGACACATGGCCTTCTCTCTTCAAAAAGCCAATAGTAAGAAAAGCTAAAAAATGGGAGGGATTATTATTCGAGTTTGAGAAATGGGAAAAAAAACTTCTCAAAAACATAGCCAAATGTAACAAGTGACCCTTGTTTGGATCCTGTCTCAAAAGAAAGTATCCACTATAAAAGATTATCTTCAGGAAAGATGAGGAAATTTGAAGATGGCATGGAAAACAGATAATTTTAATAAATTATTGTTAATCTTCTCAAGGCTTAATAAGAGTATTATGATTATGAAAGAGAACGTTCTTATGCTTAGAGATACATACTTAAGTATGTTGGGGTGATATGTGTTCTCTGCAACTTTGGAATGATTCACCAAAATTTATGTTTTACAAACATTTATAAACAGATAAAGCACATTTGGCAAATGATAATTGTTGAATTGTTGAGTCTGGATATTGGGTAGTATTGCTGAATTAGAGTGGATACTGTATTATTCTTTCATATATTCTGTGAAATATTTGGAAACTTTAAAAATTGATATATATCTATTTATTATGCAAAGATAAAATATGTAAAACTGATTATAAAAAATATTCAACTATTTTAGTGAAACAATTTCTTATGCAGTAAAGCTTCTAAAGAAAGAGACTGACGCCTTAATTTTCTATGGGGATTAAATTGAGAGACCCTATTATTATGGTCCAATCATCACTAGAGCCACTAGAGGTGTTTGGCAGAATTTTGATTTCCAGTGTTACACAAACCTACAGACCAGTCTATGGGTAATTTACATATTCATTAGCTCCCTGAGTAGTATTTTCATTCACCTGATTTTGGGAATCATTATCTTAGATTTCATATTTTGCATCTACACTTCCTAATGTATTCTTCTTAAATGGCTATTTTCTTAGGCAAGCCATTAGAAATTGTAACAGATAATATTGTGGTTAAATTAAAAAAAATATGCTTCAGATATCATTTGTAAAATGAATCAATGAACCTTATGTTAAAACTATTTTAGGGAATTATATATTCTACCTGATAGAGATGTATCTTTCTTGTTATCTTGAGGGAGGGAGACCACAGCATTGTCACAAAAGTAAATGTGTATGTAGCCTTGAAAGGGAAAAAAGCTTTAAAATTCCTAAAGAACTTGGACAGAAATTTAGTTGAAACCCTAGAGTTATAAGGAGAAGAGTTAGCGTCGATAATGTAGTCCATTTCAATATCTATTTTTAAATTAGAATTTCTTTTATGATTTAAAGAAAAGTTGATGTCAAAGAATATGTGATCCTAAAATATTGACCAGAATAAACAAAATATAAAATAAAAAAAACCAAAAACTGTGGTTATCACAACTATACATCTAAGTACGTTCATAAAATTGTGAACACAATGAACAGAGAAAAGAATACAACAAGGGTGTTCAACTTGGCTACAGGGATTTTAAGAGTACTCTTTTTACCCTGATACTGAAAAACAGCAACAAAATTGGGCTCATTCAGGAAAAACCAGAAAAGTATTGTCTTTGAAAACTGGTAACAACAGTCCTTTTTAGGAAAAACATCTGTCAGTTTCATGAACAACTACCAGATAAAACAAAGAGGAAAAAAGTCACACACACGATTCATTCTATTTAACACAACCAGCAATACAACCATCGCTCAAACCATGAGGTAGCGACAGTACAAAAAGACTGGCGCGCATATGCACACCCACACATGCTCACAATACGCCAACTACAGAATACACACAGAAAATGCGTTTACAATCTTATTACAGACAAGGAAAAGACCTTTTTTTGTTGTTTAGAAAAGGCATAGAAATGGCCTAGACGTTTTAATAAAATTATAATTAAAACTTGGAAATTAAATTATATATGAATGACTTATTTACTTTTTTCCCCTAGCACTCTGTGTTTGAATGAAATGATCTTGTATTACAACAGAAGGGGAAAGGATTCAAGCGGTGTTTTATCACCAGTCTTAAAATTCCATGGACATGCAGGGTAACTTTAAGATTTTTCGTAAATTTGGTATTTAAAAGATCATTTCTGAGAGAGTCGTTTCACTGGAAGTGGAAGCTAGAATATGCAGGGTTGAGAAGTGAGGGCGGAGAGAGTAGACCACTTCTTGATAAACTCGGGGTTTGTTATTTTTGCCGCTGTTACTATGACATCACTGGAAAGCTGAAATTACCCCCACTCCGGACCTTACTGAACTCTCGCGATACTAGAGCTCAGTGGAGCGCGAAACGCCGTGGGAGGGGCTGGGGTAAGATCAACCGACTTCCGGCCAGGCCGTTGTCTGGGTGGCGCGGTCGAGTCATCGTTGGGCCTCGCCGCTTCGATCTCCTATCCCTTCCCCCCCCACCCCCCGCCCCAGCGCGGGGGGTCGACCAGTCAAGTGGCGCGGGAGGCGTCTCGGATCTTCCCCTTCATTTCGCTGTGGCCAGCTCCCTGGCTCCCCGCGCTGGGGGTCTGGGGTCCTTGGGGGCCCGCGAGGCCCGGTCTGAGGGGCCGGGGCCTACGTGGGCCCGCCGCTGGGCCCCATGAGGCATAGCCTGACCAAACTGCTGGCGGCCTCAGGCAGCGACTCCCCAACCCGCAGCGAGAGTCCGGCGCCGGCCGCGACCTGCTTGCTGCCCCCGGACCTGACCCGGGCGGCGGCGGCTGCAGCGGCGGCGGCGGAGGAGGAAGAGACGGCGGCGGCCGGATCTCCCGGCCGCAAGCAGCCGCGCGGCGACGAGGGCGAGTTGGAGGCCGGGAGGGGGGGGCCGCGGCGGCGTGGCCGTGCGCGCGCCCTCGCCCGAGGAGATGGAGGAGGAGGCGATCGCCAGCGTCCCCGGGGAGGAGACGGAGGACATGGACTTTCTGTCCGGGCTGGAACTGGCAGATCTTTTGGACCCCCGGCAACCGGACTGGCACCTGGAGCCCGGACTCAGCTCGCCCGGGCCTCTCTCGTCGTCCGGCGGAGGCTCGGATAGCGGCGGCCTGTGGAGAGGGGACGACGACGACGAGGCCGCGGCTGCCGAGATGCAGCGCTTTTCTGACCTGCTGCAGAGGCTCTTAAACGGCATCGGAGGCTGCAGCAGCGGCAGTGACAGTGGCAGCGGCGAAAAGAGGCGGAGAAAGTCCCCAGGAGGAGGCGCGGGCAGCAGCGGCAACGACAACAACCAGGCGGCGACAAAGAGTCCCCGGAAGGCGGCGGCGGCTGCTGCCCGTCTCAATCGGCTGAAGAAGAAGGAGTACGTGATGGGGCTGGAAAGTCGAGTCCGGGGTCTGGCAGCCGAGAACCAGGAGCTGCGGGCCGAGAATCGGGAGCTGGGCAAGCGCGTGCAGGCACTGCAGGAGGAGAGTCGATACCTACGGGCCGTCTTAGCCAACGAGACCGGACTGGCTCGCTTGCTGAGCCGGCTGAGCGGCGTGGGACTGCGGCTGACCACCTCGCTCTTCAGAGACTCGCCCGCCGGTGACCATGACTACGCTCTGCCCGTGGGAAAGCAACAGCAGGACCTACTGGAAGAGGACGACTCGGCGGGAGGAGTGTGTCTTCATGTGGACAAGGATAAGGTGTCGGTGGAGTTCTGCTCGGCGTGCGCCCGGAAGGCGTCGTCTTCTCTTAAAATGTAGGGTCAAGTAATCTGCTCTTTATCCGCGTTTACCCCTTTCAACTCCCTTACACCATGTAAAACACCTTAGTGGGACATCTTCACTGGACACATTTCAGAGGAGGAAAACAGTAATATTGAATCTTTAAGTGTTTAGCTAAAAGCATGAATGTGACACTGTAACCAACTCCTAATGATAACATGTGACTATTAAATCTCTCTGACAGTTTCTTTTTTAGGTGATTTCCTTCCTGCCAGGCTCCGTTGTAGGGGTTACAGAACAGTCGTTCCCGCCTCACAACCTGGTAAGGATCCATCTCTTCACGTAACGCTCATGCTCTGCTGCTTAGTCTACTTTAATGGGCAACATCTCAATATGTGTGTGTGTGGAGGTTTTTTTTTTTTCTTTTTTCTTTTTTCTTTTTTGGAAGGTGGGAGGGGAAATCTAATTTGGGCCCTGTCCACCCTGGAAACAGACTTGTGCTGGTCAATAATGTATTTAAGATGCTTCTTCTGGTTGAAATAGCTGTTAATGTGTCCCCTTGTTCAGACTTGCGTGTACCTAGCTCTTCTGTCCCCAGTGTGGACATGGCCTTGGATGACATCGGTTCCAACTGTACACTGAAAGCTGCTAATAGAGATACAGTTTGGAGACAGTGAAACAGGTGAAGTTGAATGGAAGTTCCGAGTTGTACAAGGTGCAAATTGGAATTCCAATGTTAGAGCAACTTTTTAGAGGCTGACAATAAGTATTTGGGGCTTGCACAAATGTGATAGTTATTTTGCTGGAGATGACAGAAATGTCTTAAATATTTGGGAATGCCATTTAGTTTTCAGAAGGAGATGTAGAAATACAAAGTATTCAGAGTAAAAGATTTTAATATCTCACCATTAGAGAGGTTGGAAATTAACATGCATATCTGTGTTATTGAAGGAGGAGTAATAATGGTTAATGAAATGTTTCTTTGAGGACCAGCACAGTGATTACCTTATCACTGAGTATAAATAAATTGTTAAACATTTTTACTTTTGTTGTATTAAAATTTTAGGTTAAATTTATGTATGATTAGATATTGAAGGTTGTGAAATGTGAATGAAAACGTGTAAAGTGAGGCTTCACAAAGAATCTTACTCCTAATTTCAAAGGTTTTTGTCCTATTTAAAAATAATTTTTAAAGTTGAGTGGTTCTGGCTACTCAAGAACACGATTGACACTTTTTCCAAAGATGGGACATATTCTTCCCTTGAAGTACTGTATTATCCATTGTCTGATTGTATAGATTCAGTTACTGTGTCCTTCAGTGTAAGAGGCATTAAGAAATTCTTTGTGAAACATCACTGTTTGATAAAGTATATACATATTTAGCATCCTTGTTTTTCTTTGTGCTAAAGTGGATACAGCTGTTGGGGCAGAAGAGACGGGACCAGCTGCTGGCCACATTTCCTGCTTTATTTTAAAAGGTAGTATAAGAAATGAGGAAAAAGAGGTAATATCAGGGCTTCTGCTGTCTTTTATTTTAAAATGTTCATAATTAAAAAGTATTTTCCAGCAGTCCAAAGATGTAAGTTATCTTACACATAAAATGTTTTGTTGTTATTTGGTTATAAAAATGGAATCCTTGTTCTTGCACAACTGTAAATGTTTTGTTGCTAGATAACACAATTTGAGACCTAACTTGGTCTCTGGTTTCCAGTGCATTACAGCATATTTTGTAAAATCATCTACTGCACTTGAGCATGAATGGGTAATAGCCAAACTCACAACCTGGAGTGATGAACCTGCTTATACCTAAGTGCAGGAGCAAGCCCCTCACAATGCAGCTGCATGGATTTTTAGTGCCTACTGAATTATATATATATATATATATATATACACACACACAAACCAAAAGTAGTTGGAAAAATTATTTGAAATGACTAATTTGTGCTATCTCTATGGAATATGTTAAATGTAGCTTTTTGAAACAGAAGCCTTGAATTGAAATTTAATTAATACTTGAACATTTTGTATATATTTCTTTGTATATAATTTTGTGCAGTACCAATGACAAAAATATGGTGTCATAATAAAACCAGGTTTGTTGATCTTTCAGTTATGGGCTCAAAGAATTTATTCATCTCTAACATGACATTGGAAAATAATGGATGAAAATAGGAAAAATGATTATTGTTAATGCTGACTTTGGGTCTTAAAAGGTTCTGGAAGCAGTAAGTGTGTTTTTCTAAAATACCATTCCCTTGGAATATTTTCTTCCTAATGTCATTGCTTGTCCTGCATTATTTGAAGTTTGGGGCTGGGGAGAAATAGTAGTCAGAGCTTTCTGAATTGGAATGCTTTGAAAATTCTAAGTGTAGATTTTTAGAATGTCATTTTATAAATGGCAGTTTTTGGAAATACTTGAGTAAGAACTTTTGAGAATGGAGATTAGTATCACCTATTTTTAAAGCTGCTTATTTAGGTTACTTACGTTTTAACTGTCTTTTCTTAGTTTCCATTTCATTCTCCTTTTTTTTTTTTTTCCCTAATTTTGGTGACTTAGTGATTTTGTCATTTTTTACATCAACTTCATGGTCTTGTTTTTACATGGTATTGCATGTATTTAGGACCTAACAGGGGCTTTAAATAAATTTGATCATATTTATGTGTAAGCACATTTTACTGTAAATGTTTGGGTTTCTGAATTTACAACAGATCTGTTTATTTCAGTATGTAGTAAACAATATCTTAAAGTGTCCGATTCACTACTTGTTAATTAAAAAAAGTTATGATTAATATGAAACTGTTGTCTTACTATTTTTAGAAAATTGTGTTCTGAATGATTAGTAGTTGGATAAAGGAGATTTCTGGAATATAATAAGGATTGTTTTGAAATTTTAAGGTTTAGCTCTATTTACTGTAGTGGTTGAAAACAACTTAGTATTTGGGAAACTTTTTTTTCCCTAATTGCCTCTATGGCAAAATGATACAGAATTAAAGAGGTAGTTTTTTTTTAATATTTGCCTTCTGATGGTGACAGGAATTCATACATTAATTGAACTAACACATCATATTGACCTCCTATTTCTGTCATATTGACTTACTGTTTCTGCACTTTCTTGACCAGTCCTAACTAAAAAGTCCACATTTGTTAAAATGTCGTCACACCTCTGATATAATCCGACAAAAAGTGTTCAAAATATTTTAAATATTTGTGCATTTTGTAATCACTAAATTAATCTCTCTCTCTTCTCTTTAAACAGCTTAGCAGTGTCTGCAAAAACGAATCTTTTCCTACAACCTGTTAACTGACTGGACTGATGGTAACAAAGTAATTGTGGGAGCCATGTCGGTCAAAAATTTGGCATCTGCTGAAAAAAAATGAATGCCATATTCAAGTTCCCAAATTACTTCTGTACTGATTTCACTTTCCAGATTTCACTTTCCAGAAATGGAGATATGAAAAGATTCTCTGGAATCCTTGAAAGACTTAATAGAAATACATGAGACTAAGTTAATTTTGGAACAAAATCATACCCTTTTGTCTTTCATGGGAGTGATCAGTTCTTGCATACCTTTTAAAAATTGTAACCATTGGAGAAGAGAATTATAGTATTTCATCAAGGAATAATAGAGTCTTTACACAATCAAGAGCACATTCTGTAGAATTACATTTAGTGGAGTAGAATTACATAAACAGGCCATCAGGGATCACAAAGCATATCATGAGTTTGTATTTATTTCCTGGAAATTGAGAGCTAATCTGAAGTATAGGCTGACCTTGCTGAGTAGAATATAAAAGTTAATGTAAAGTCTTTAACTATAAAGAGTAGTCTTTTTAAATAGATGCATTGATTTGTCTTGTGTATCTGAAAAAATTATGATTAAATATGTGAGTAGTTAATTACAATTCAGGGTAATAGGATGTTTGGATTCTGAGGTTTTGGCTTCTTGAGTTTTCTCTGAGTACTTGACACTTTCTTGAATATTTTGAGGTTTCTAACGAATGGTATCGTAGTTTCTACTGTTATATATTAAAATTTCTCTAGTGTAACGTAAGGGCTTTAGTAATCTGGATGATGGGAGTGTTTTTTTTTTTTTTTATGCGGAATGTGATTGTTTTACTTAATTGAAACATTTTTCCAGTTTATTACAAGTGTGAAAAAACACTCAAAACTCTGGATTGTTTTATTTCATTTCATTGGATTATGATAATACGTTATTTAGCTCAGTCTGGTCTAGACTGAGTCATTTTATCTTACTGACTCATTGGGAAGTGTGTAGATAAGAGAGGTGGGAGGGGTAGGAGAAAGCCAGAATGAGTTATCATAACTATACAGTTTAGTTATTGTATGATATTATACAGAATTTATTAAACCCACTGTTGCTTGTAATCTAAGTATATTCAGTGCCTGTGTTGCCAGGCAACATTGAGCATGTGTAGTGGCTTATACTCAACTGATGGATATTCCTACAGTTCCAACAGTATAACTGGTTGTATTTCTACAACCAAAGATTTGGCATTAACACTAGTTGGTGATGATTAATTACTCCTTTGATAGAACAGAGTGGATAACTCACTGATAATGAGTAATTACCTTTAAAAATACATGATTACCTAGTTCAGCATTTTGAAGTTCTAGTTTAAGGTCTCACTAATTTAGTCAGAGTTTTAAGTTAAATAATCTGATGATTCTTAAAAGTTGAGTAGGTACTGGAATACTTTTAAGTGTTTACTTTTTCCCCCAGACTCTTATTAATACAAAGTGTTGAGACCCTCCCAAATGTTTATATTTCTGTATTTTACTGTGTACTTTTTTCTTCAGAAACCAGGTAGTTAACCCTCTAAGCTAGGGATCAGAAAGGGGAGGGTCTTCCATTAGAAACTTGTAGAATGTTTTGTGTGGCCGGCATAGTATTTTTCATATATTTGAACTTGAATACCTCAATCCTCTGTCTGGCAGTCACTCGTTGTCTTACAATACCAGATAGCTCTCAGCTCTGATCTGTTTGTAGTAAAATGGTCATTTACTTTCAGTTTTGAAATGTAGAAAAATTAAACGAGGTGATTTAAATTTTATTCAGAAAGTCACCATCTTTAGGAATATAAATCATGCAGTATCAGGGAAAAATTGATTTTTAAAAAAATATATAGGTTGGTTAATAGAATGTTGTTGCTCATGAACTTGCCTTTTTCATTACTTTGGTTACTGATAATAGTGTTTTTATTCCTTTTTTACCTTCCTCAATTTGTACATTCAAGATTTCTTAATTAGAGCCATTTCCCCCAATTTTTAAAAAGAAACCAGTTTACAATCGACTTTAATAATTTTTATAGTTTTGTTGACCCCAGATTATTTTTTGCTGAAAATTATTTTGCTTAATTTTCAATCTGATTTAAAAATGTAGTCACTAATGGTATTTTGAAAAATTGCGTCGTTGGGATAATATGCAGTTTGATTTTTATTGGTGGCCCAACTTTTCTTTACACTGTGCCTCCAAATGCTATATCTTTGGACACCCACTGCAGTCAGTTTCCTAGACCGTCTGGCTTTTAATGTGCTATGGTTTGGGGTTTACAATGTAATATGAGCCTTCTCTCTTTCATAAAGCCAGATAACTACACCAAGTAAGTTGTAAAAGACAGACTTAAATAGTTGGTTTACTATGACTGAACTGAACTATTAAAAGCTCTCTAAGGGTAGTGTTCTTAAGGTCTTAGCTACAAATGACTATTTCCCTAAATTGTAAGGAAGACCACAGCAAGTTTACATGTCATTTACCTGCCCCCATCCAAGTTTTGGTAAAGTAGATTTGTAGCAACAGATGTAAAATAACATTGTCTCTTGCTTATATTGTCCATTTTTACTAATTGGAAAGATGATCTAAAAATATATATGGTAGAGGACGGAGATGTTAGGAAGTAATTCTTTTTGGTTACAGACACCATTGTAAACTCTTGTATGGATTTATAGATGGTATTATGGTAGAAGTGTTTCAGCACAAGAAAACAATTTGTACTGAGATACCAGTTTAGTTGTCAGAGGCTTTTGAATTATCCAGGTTGATTGCGCCATTCTTTTTCTTTAAGGAGTCTAATTTAGTAATATGGATTTCTTATTTTTGAAGTCAGGAGTTTTAATTTTTGCTGTGATGAGTAGAACTCTCCTTTAAATAAAAATGACAGAATGTAAAGTATATAATTTTGGGTCAGAGAGCTTTAAATTTTTTTCTTAATGTTTATTCATTTTTTGAGGGAGAGACAGAGCATGAGTGGGGGAGGAGCAGAGAAAGAGGGAAACAGAATCTGAAGCAGGTTCCAGGCTCTGAGCTGTCAGCACAGAGCCTGATGCGGGCTTCAAACCCATGAACCATGAGATTATGACCTAAGCTGAAGTTGGATGCCTAACGAACTGAGCCACCCAGGCACCCAAGGGTCAGAGAGCTTTAAGTAAAGCATATTCATTATAGAAAACTGAGAAAATACAGAAAGGAACCAAAAACAAAAAGAAAAATCACCACTAATTCTCTAACCCAGAGAATATTCATAGTAAAATATAGATTTCTTTTGCTTTGTAATTGGGATCGTTCTATATATAAATTTGTTAGGGAATACATTTTAAGGTACTTGTTGAACATCATCTTTCTGAAATATTTAAAATGAATTTTGAATTTTGTTAATTTTGTTTGAATTTAAAAATATTTAGCTGTACTGCTTTCTTCTTTGAGGAGACCCTGAAAGCCTATTTCACTCATGAGGCTGCATTTTCTAGGTAACAAGCTAAATTAAATTCTCCTTTCATGTAATTAAGTAGCATAAGATTATATAACAGATACATCACTACATTTGAAAGGAATAAATAAGATGTTTGTGAATATGTTGTAGGAGGACACTTTATTTGGTAAGATTGGCTTGTTTCATAAGGGAGTGTTAGTCTAGATCCACACCGTTCAGTACTGTAGCCATTACTCACATGTGGCTAAAAACTTTAATTAAAGGTAAAAATGCAGTTTTCCAGTTGCACTAGTTACATCTCAGCCACATAAGGATAGTAGCTAGTTACCATGGTGATTTAGATGCTTTCACTTAAGAAAATAAAGAAATGAGATGAAAAGTTTTAGGAAGAGGAATGTAATACGTCACTTAGAAAATTTAAATGATCTGTCTTAGGAAATGAGGAATATTAGATGAGGCTACTTCAGAAAACAAAACCGGGAGCAATAGGAAGAGTGTTCTATTTAAGTGCTACTATTTATGTCAGGTGGTGGGTTAGTCAACTTCCATATATTATATAATACCAATCTTGAGTGAGGTTACTGTTGAAGAAACTGAGGACCAGAGAGGTTAAGTTGCTCAATTTACACCACACAGCTAAAAAAAAAAAAAAAAAAAAAAGTCTGGGTATGTGACCCCAAAGGGTTATCCCATACTAGATGGAATCTTCAGAGGTAGGATTTGCCTTGATCTTCCAAGAACATAGATATCCAGAGATAATTAAGATGACTCTTTAAATAGTTAACTCTATCATTCTATCACTGTATTGGCAATATCAACATATCAGCTCCAGCTGAGCCCACCATCTTTAAGACTGTAAGAATTGATCCCTCTGTGAGGAAGGTCGTTAAATATGTTCTAAACTTCTATGGATTAATAATACCAATGGAAAGAGTGAATTGGGAAAACGGAAGTGTGAGTAACATTTGCTGTAGTGAACTGATCCTCATCCCTGCCTCCCATTTTCATTCCAGCTTGGATTCTTTATGAGGCCTTCAGTTAAAACTGCTGTAAGGCTATTTTTCCTGTATTATGGACCAAAATATGCTTAATGTAAAGGAGTGGAGCAAGTGAAGTGAAAGAGAACATTGGGCAAATTAAAGAAGTTACACTCTTGTTTAAAGGGATGGCCCTTAATGATATTCAGCCTTGTGTTGCCTTGTGTAGCCTTAATGTTATCGGTCCCAGAACCGTACCTTGTGATAAATTAACAAATGTATGTTTATTCATACACTAGACATTTATTCATACATTACAGTTTTATTTTTGTGTACAAAGTTGTTTAACAATCACTGAATTTCTAGGCCAGGTTCAGGTAACTGAAGAGCCTTTATAACTAATTTATATTGTCTAGATCCAAGGTATGCTGCAAACATGGTCTGGAGCAAAATGGGAAATAACATCTTTCTAAAGACAGGTTTAGAAATTCTAGTCCAGTAAGTTAAGATGTTTCCTTTTTCTGGTAGCAGGGCTGACTCATACCTATAAGAAAACATTGAGACATTCTCTAGAAAAGACAGTTGTATCAAATGGTACAGTATCTATTAATCCCAGAAGTCTTAAGATAAAACTAGTTTAGGTAAAGATTAAGGTAATTCGGTTATTCTCTTTGATGTCATTAGTCTTTAAAACTATACTTTTGGGTTTTTTGACCCTTTATCCACTTTGCCTCTGAAGGCTCATACAGCTTATATTGCTAGATATGAATTCATCAGAAAATAACTGCAATATTTGGCTTTTATAGCTAGCCATTTTGTGATGGAATTTTTCTTTAATGAGCTCTCATGCTTGGCAGAGTAATGTTTGCAGCTTTGTAGCTGGCATTCAATAAACAAATTAAGGTTACGAACCTATATACCCAAGAGGTATAGTGGCATCAATTTCTAGAACTGTTTTCAAATTCTTGAGAAGTAGTCATTTATATATTTTTGAAGTTTTTCAATGATTATGAGGAAAAAAAAGAATCCTACCTGGCTGCTAGGCCACCATTCACAGGTATAGCCAAGAAAACAGGGTACAGACCACCAAAAACAAGACCAACCAGTCCACCCCGTGTTAAGGTACAGGTTTCACAATTCAAATCACCTAGGAAAAAAATCAGTTCTAAAATGAAGGTCATGATAGTCAAGCAAACGTGATTTTAAAAATGCAAGCTTATCTTAAATGTGTCACAAAGAACTCAATTTTCAGGCAGCAAATACAAATCTACAAGGCATATTAGAAGGTATAATATGTATGGATAACCTAAAATGGCCATGAATAACGAAACCATCTTAGGAAAAATAATTTGTTTTGAACTTGAATATAATCTCAGTTTGCACTGCTTCTGCTTTCTGCACTTGTATTGGCAAACCTGAGGTAATCTGTCTTCAGGAAACTTGTAACTCATTTTTAAAAAATGATTTGTAGTTCATTTTCTGTTTTTATATTATATAGCTTGACTATTTTCATAAAATTCTTTATTCATTTCCAAATTAGTATAAGCTATTTTAAAAACAGAAAGCTAAATTAATAACTTAAGTTTTAGTCTGTTCGGTTCACTGGGTGGTAGGTTTCCCTAGATCTTAAAAATTCTTTCCACAGTGATCATGGGGATTCATGCAAAATATTCATCCAGTTTAAACCAATTTGGAACACTTAAGAGAATTTAAGTGGACTATCTTCCTTCCATCTGACCATCACCTGCAGTAATAATATTTTTATTTGAAATCAGTCAAAAAATTTTCATGATTAGCCATACAGGCATACCTTGTTTTATTGTGCTTCATTTTATCATGCTTTGCAGGTAATGCATTTTTTTTTTTTTTAATTGAAGGTTTGTGGCAACTCTGTTTTGCGTAAGTCTGTAGGGACCATTTTCCCAGCAGCATTTGCCCACTTCATGTCTCTGTGTCATATTTTGGTAATTCTCATAACATTTCACACTTTTTCATTATTGTTACATTTGTTATGGTGAATGGTGATCTGTAACCAGTGATTACCACTCGTTCAAAGCTTAAATGACAGCAATATTTTTAAAGTACATGCATTGGTTTTTTTAGACATAATGCTATTGTACACTTTAAACAGACTATAGCATATTGTAAACATAACTTTTATATGCACTGGGAAACCAAAAAATTCTCTGGATTTTGCTAAAACATTCACTTTATTGCAGTAGTCTGGCTAACCTGCAATATCTCCAAGGTATGCTTATACTGAAAGCACTCAGCACATACGGTAAACAATCAAAAGGAAATGAAGTCTCCATATATTTGTAATTCTTGTATATATATTTAGTGCATTGGGAGATTTAATCTATAAAGGGTCTTATTCCCTTCAGTTTTTCCCCCCCTTTTTTCCTCTATACAATTTTTTTGAAAACTAAGGCAGCAGGGTGCCTAGGTGGCTCAGTCGGTTAAGCGTCTGACTTCGGATCAGGTCATGATCTCACGGTATGTGAGTTCGAGCCCCACGTCGGGCTCTGTGCTGACAGCTAAGAGCCTGGAGCCTGTTTCCGATTCTGTGTCTCCCTCTCTCTCTGACCCTCCCCCGTTCATGCTCTGTCTCTCTCTGTCTCAAAAATAAATAAACGTTAAAAAAGAAAACTAAGGAAGCATTTAAAAAAAATTACACATATTTCTTTAAGTATTGTGGGAAAGAACTTAGCTAAAGAAAACTATAACTGCTATGAGTGTGCATTTCACTTGCATAGAAGACTAACTTGTTATATGAACTGCCACTTTACACAGGCTAGCAAGTTTCAGTCTTATCCATGCACCGACTAAAATATATTAACCTGGTGTTAATATTTAAGGATTAATGTAAAGTGCAAATAATATATACCAAAGCAAACTCTGGTGATAGTGAAATCGAATTTACCTGTATTCAAAGGTAGATTTACAAAACCTTTGTAAGATGCATGCGCAGTCAAAAATGGGATCACTGCCATTGGTAAGCCAGCAGCTATACGAGCCTGTGTCACGTTTAAGATGCGTCGAAAAAGACTATTTGCTATTAGACCACAGAGAGCAGCGTTAAGTCCAATATAAACTGATCCATGTTCAAATAGATTCCTGAATGGTGAGAAAAAAAGAGTAACTTTTTTTGTGTGTGCTGTCCAACAATTCTGGTGTAAACACGACAGAATTATAGGAATAACAGGATACCACATTTATCCCTTAGAGCTCCGTAAAACAAAAACCTTTTAGAATAATGTTTTATATATAGATTTTTATTCTAAGGTCTTTTGAATTTGTTCAACAATTAAGGATAGAGTGATACATTTAGATCTTACTGAATGGACTTTGTGATTTTGCATGAGACAGTATAGAAATTTCCCACAACAATGTAACCGGAAAGAGCTTCTGAAGGGTCTTGTGAATGCCTCTTTGGGCTCCCACAATACCCAATACTTAACTCTAGCACAACAGATGATAAGGTGGATCTATCTTACAAATACTTCTATGTCAGGCTTCCCCACCAGTCTTCAAGTAAATAACTTGAAGATAATGGATACAAAGATATATTTGTCTTGTTTTCAGTAGCACCTGACACCTAAAAGGCATTCATTAAGGTGAAATTAATAGGTTTCCTTTCACTTTACCCGGAAGGATTAGAATCAGGATAGGGAGGTGGAGGAGTACTAATATTTAAGGGATATCCTATGTTAGGTACTTTACAACAACCCACTGAAATAAAGAAGAAATTGATGTTTTGAGCTAGTAAGTGGTAGAATTGGTTTTTAGCCAAGGTATGTATGAATTTTAAAATGCATGTTCTATGCTTTCTTTAGTTTTGGAAAAAATAATACCTAAACTTATTGCTGGATACTGAAAGTACTCCAAACTCTTTAGCCTACCACTTTTCTACCACCTGCCTTGCCATCTACAACACAGGCATCAAACTCTAAAAATTTCTCATCATTTATTTAGCCAGACGACCCACACAATGCCCCCTAATTTCTGTGGTTAACACTCATCTTAAAAAGCTTTTCTAGGAATTCCTAATTGAGCTTCCTACATTGTATAAGGCATTACTTTTCTTACCTGTCACTCTGCAATCATAATAGTGCTTGTCATTCAATCACTGAGTACCTATTACACGCAGCAGACTTGATGCTGGAGACAAAAAATTATCTTCTACCTTCAGTGTTTTCATAGTTTATTATTGGAGGATGAAAGACATGTGAGCATGAGATAAAACAAGTCTATTGAAATGGTAATGGAAGTATAAGCGAGAGGCAGTTTAGAAACTTAGGGTACACAAGATATATTTAAAAAGTGAGGAGAGCCTAGAGAACCTACCAAACAATAACAGAAAACCCATGAAAGTGAAAGACCTATGTATTTTTGTATTTTTGAATAGCAAAGTTTATGGCCTCCCAAATTTTAATTTCTTATGGTTTAGAGTCACATTTTTTAGTTAATAATTCAGTACAAAACAGTTACTATCTAGCAGCTCCTTTGCAAGTCAGTTTTCCAAGAAAGTGCCTATATTACTAGAAACTCATGACTGTTTAGCAAGACACAAAACAACTAGACAACATGAATGAAACACATGAAATAGAAGATCACAATTAAGTGGCAATGAAATATATGGTACATAAAATTATTTTGTAGATCAGAAAGTGAAGTTTTTGATATTAAAGTTTCATACACCTCAGGACTTTTCAAATACCTATTAAACATATCTAATGATAATGCAAGACCAGGTGAGGATTCAAACTTAAGAGAACAAGGATAAGAAAACAGGAACGGGAAAAATATGAAATAAGTTAAAGATAAGGAGACACTGTCATCTGCCCTGTTCAGGTGCCAATGCCTGAGAGCAATTTTTACTTCCAAATTAAAGCTTACTTACTATGCAGTTCCAGCTTACTTCCCCACTGTTTCTGCATTCTTATTTGGTGAAAGTCCCAGTGAGATAGCCTGCTCTTTTCAAAGCTGCCACCACCTATTATGTCAGTCTTTCTGGCTCTCTACCTTACTGAGCTGGAAACATGGACACAAGCCCTTTATTGCTTGAAAAGTTCTGTTACCTCCCTCAGGAAAACAACAAAAGGACGTACAGTGTGTGTGTGTGTGTGTGTGTGTGTGTGTGTGTGTGTGTGTGTGGTGGGGGAAGAGCTGTAGGATATACAGCTTATGAAATCTCACCAAGTTCTTATTGCTGCCCTTGGTCTATAGGTTCTCTCTTGTTGGGCTAAGTAGCAGCAAGACTGGAATTTACTCAAGAATGTATCTGGAATTTACTCCAAAATGTATTTCAAATCCACCTTTTTCATGTCCAATGACCCCACCCCTACCATCACCACCTACCAACATTACTATACCAGTTTTCTTACTGGTCTTAAATTTCTCTCCTACCTTAAATCTAGTTCCCCAAAGCAACTGGAACGTTCTTTAGAAATGTTAGCTGGATCACATCATTCCCTGCTTATAACTCTTCCTGTTCCTTCAATCTTATGCCCACTTCCCTGTTTTTCAGTAACACTGTTTCCTCAGGTATGATCAACATTTTGCCACCTTGTGGCCTAGGCATATGCCATCCCCTCTGCCTGAGATACTGTGTCTCTCTCCTCCCTAGGCTGGCTCCCCTTCATGCTTTTTGGTCTCATAATTTCTCTTTAAATGGAACCTATTCAGAGAGGTCTTCTTGCTATAGAAATGCACTATTCAGTGCTGTCTTCAGAGATACTCTGTTTCCTATATAGCCTTTTTCTATTTAATAATATAGATCTTTAAGCCATGATCTCATTTCTCTGGCATTTCTTGTCATGTGTGTCACATGGCACTCTCTTGGACTGTAAAACATAGTTCTAGAAATGAACTGACAAGACCATTTAATTTTTAAAAAAAAAATTTTTTTTTAACGTTTATTTATTTTTGAGACAGAGAGAGCATGAACAGGGGAGGGGCAGAGAGAGAGGGAGACACAGAATCTGAAACAGGCTCCAGGCTCTGAGCTGTCAGCACAGAGCCCGACTCGGGGCTTGAACTCACAGACCGTGAGATCATGACCTGAGCCGAAGTCGGACGCTTAACCGACTGAGCCACCCAGGCGCCCCCAAAGAAGACCATTTAAAAGCCATCTTAAAGGTCTATTATTTAGATGAGTCTATAAATGTTCACATCTGACTATACTCTCACCCAAATGGAAAAATTGCTGAGCACTATCATATAATTAGATATGTCCAAAGGCATGAATTCTAGCCTTAACTTCAAGCAAAATAGTTAACCTCTCCTGGTCTTGGGTTTTCTCAGTAAGGCAAGAAAATGAACTCAGTTTCCTTCTGACATTATATGTTTATATTCAAATCAAATAAATGTGAGATAATGAACGAATGATGAAAATCCACCTGGTAAAAGATATTTTTTAATTAAATTTAAATTAAATTACCTTTCTGCTTCTGGGAGGTGGTTAATTTTTCTGGTTATGATATTGAAAATTAAGTCTTCCTTGACAGTATCATCTGGTTCATGATTTTTCATCTTGAGCCTTAAAAAATTAAAATATTTCTCAATAATATGTATCTATAGAAAAACAACAAAAAGGCTTATAAAAAGCTTTATAAATACCATAAATATTTAATTAAAAAATTAGCTATAGCTTGAATTCATAATCTGAAAAATCAATGCATACACACCATACCAAAAAATATATTCTAAGTGAAATAGAATCAGAACACGAAAAGCAACCCATAAAGCTTCTAGGAAATACAGAATAGCTTTATAATCCTTAAAATATTTCTGAATTTGTAAACAGCACTAAACATAACACCTAAAACTAACATTAAGCCAATATTAACTGATTAAAATTAAGAACTTGGGTTGATCAATAGCTACTATAAAGATAAGCCAGTCTGGGAGAAAATGTCTGCAATATATAACTGACAGAGGAGCAGTTAGTACCCAGAATATGTAAAGAAGTTCATATATCAAGAAAAAGGCAAGCAACGCAATAGAAAAGTTGGCACAAGGTTTGAACAGGTACTTTCACAAAGAGGGAAGCAAACAGCCAATAGATATGAAAATATGTTTAAGCTCATTATAAAAAATTAAAACCACCATGAGATATCAGTCTGTACCTGGGTTGGCTAAATTAAAACCTCACAATTTCAATTACTGGCAAAAATGCTGGGTAACTGGAACTCTCATGTGCCACTGGTCAAAGTGTACACTGTACCCACTTTGGATACAACCACTTTAGAATAAAGAATTTGGTATTGTTTAGTAGGTAGAAGAAACATATAATCAATTTCACTTTCAGGTATACCCTAAAGTAGAAATCTGCACACTTTCTCTAAAGGGCCAGCTAGTAATGTAGAGTAGGGGGATGGTGAACTATGAGTATTAGCCTGAAGATTTAGCTCATTAAACAAGATTTCAAGGTAGCAGAGTTCAAAGCAAAAGTTCAGAAATAACAGCAAAATACAACACAGTTTTATGAAATTAGATTTTTGTTATACATTTGCTACGAGATTAATTTACAACACTGATTTATTGCTGGGTACCTGTTAGATATAAGACTTCATTTGGAACATGTTGAGTGAAATGAAACTTCATATCCCTAGATTTAAAATTAATAAGTACAATATAGACTTAGAAATTTACATCTAGTTTCCTGGACACAAACTTTTTGAGGGTCTTGGTTATAGTACCACGACAGACACCATCTCTGACCTACAGGAACTTTGAATAATTCTGTTTATGTGCTGGAGGCGCACGTGTGTTGTGTGGATAGATATATAAATTCAGTATATACAGAGAAATTTGGGGCGCCTGGCTGGCTCAGTCGGTTAAGCCACCGACTTCAGCTCGGGTCGTGATCTCGATGTTCCTGAGTTCAAGACCCCTCTGCGCTGACACCGCAGAGCCTGGAGCCTGTTTCAGATTCTGTCTCCCTCCCTCTCTGCCCCTCCCCCGCTCACGCTCTGTCTCTCCTTCTAAAATAGATATTATAAAAAAAATCTAAAAAATGTACTGAGAAAGTGTACGATGTATAGTTCTGAAGTAAATTGTTTCCTTAGAAAGTCCAGCCTGCTGCTGGACTAGTTTTCTATTTTATGCTCTGCATATTGACGAGGTTCCGAGTTCTGTGAACTAGCTTTTTCTAAGATGTGGCTATTAAAAGTCTTCCTTAATTCAAAAAAGTTCTGCCATAGCAGCCCGCAGTAGGCCTTTGTATCTGCGTTACTAACAATAAATCCAGGGGTGCCTGGCTGCTCAGTCCGAAGAGCATGCGACTCTTGATCTCTGGGGGTCCTCAGTTCAAAGAGCATGCGACTCTTTTGATTTCGGGGGTCGTGAGTTTGAGCCCCACTTTGGGTGTAAAGATTACTTTCAAAAAATTTTTTAATACAATAAAAACAAAAACATAACGAATCCAAGTCCAAGACAATGTCACCTTTAAATCCTACAAACATTTTTAAAAGCTTTTGCCTTAGCTATCTCACATCCCTCAGGATAGCTCTTAGATAGGCAAAGGGCCAAGTGGGGCCTCTGAAAATTAAGTTAGGCCAGGGTCACCCTGGCTATTAGCAGTAAAGCCAGGATTAAATTCAGACGCAGACTTTTTTTTTTTTTTCTATTAGCTTAATTTAAATATAAGGTCTTTTCTTCTAGGATGTAAAGTGAAGAGACGATAGGCGTCGTCTCCCCTCCTCCCTCTTCCGACCCAGTCAGTGGATCTCATTCCCGCGCTGCAGGTGAGCGGCACATCACCGCGCTGTACCTCTCTTGGTACCCGAGCATTTACTGCACCCTTTCCCCAGAATGCCATTACCTTATGCTCTGGTCACAACCCTCCTCGGCACGCTGGGGTTCACGCCAACCTTTGCTCAACTAGCCTGAACGCAGCCATCTTTGGCTGACACGTGACTCGGGTCAGGCAGGCGCCGGGTCGCGGGCGCTGATTGGGCTTCCAGCACGGAGGTTGTGTGCAGTAGTAACTTCCTGCTGGGGGAGTTCAGCCGAGGGAAGTGGTGGGCCGCTGAGTGAGGAGTGGGTTTTCGGCGAGCGCGGAGGGTACTTGTTAACAACCTATCCTCCGCCTTCCAGGACAGAGTATGTGGAAATTGTGCAATTTCGGTATCAGAGTGACCGTAATGCTTCTCCTTTCACTGAAAACCTACCTTGCACACATTACTTCAGTTCCTGGCCAATAGAGCCAACCTCATGTGTTGAGATAGGGTATATAGAAAACTGCACAGCCCTTGGCATGCTATAGGTACTGTTAAAAGAAGCTGAGATTTCTTGGCTCCATCGGTTTTTTATTCTCCCTTGAATCTTAAGTTCCCGTGCTACGTTGTGATCTGGTTAAATGTTCCACCACAGTCTGAGCACCTCAAGAGCAAGCGAGAGTTTTGTTTTTTGTTTTTTGTTTTTTTTTCTGAGGATCTCTGGTGCCCTGCTGAGGACTGCTTATAAAAAAAAAGGGTTGGGTGAGTTATGGTGAAAGAAAAACTAGAGAGTGAGAGAGCTAGTGGCTTCGTAAGTCAGAACAATTGAGAACCAAAGTCTTGGACCAAGCCTCTGAAGACCTCTCAGTTCTCATCTCCATTGGTTCTTTTTTCATCTATAAAACAGGAGGGGAAATAATACTCTCCTTGATTATTTTGTAAAGTTGTGAGGATCCTATAAAAGTGCTTGTCAAGGTTGCTTTGGAAATCACTGAGCTTTATCAAGGAGAAAGAGGTATTCAAAATAAAGAGGGAAAATTTCATTGGCGAGGTGAGCAGGAGAAGAGCGCCCAAAACTCCTGTGGCTGGGAGGAATTTATCCAATGTCAAATCGTCGCTGGTCAATAAACCAGAAAATTAAAACAGGTCCTCAGATTCCAAGCCAAAAAGCCAGTATACTCCCCACCTGGAAAGTTTCCTAGGTAAAAGGCAGAGACAGTTTGAGAAAACCAGCTTAAGGTGCTAACCGTAACGTCTGTTCGCACGCGTGAGTGCGTGCGCAAGTGACTACTTTGTCTCCATTCTATACTCATTCAAATTTAATTTTTAACGGTTTTAAGCTAATTTTAAAATCTATAAATATTCGTGCTGTACAGTATCTGCAGCATGCCATTCTGAAGTAATAAAAGCAATTTAGTAATTGAGATTTTATTTAAAAAATCAGTTCTTCAACAAGAAACGTCCATTTCATCTAAATTCTCAAATTATTAGCTTAAATTGTTTACTATATTTTCTTATTAGCCTTTAAGTCTGTAGAATGGGTAGTGAGATCACATTTCTCTTGATATCTGTCATTTGTGTCTTCTCTTTTTTTGAGTGTCTGGTCAATCTGGCTAATGGTTGGTTTGATCTTCTCAAGTAACCGGATTGTTTTTTCTTTTTTAAATTTCATTGTGGTTTTTTTTTTTTGGGGGGGGGTTGTTTTTTTGTCTTCAATTTGATTGTTTTGTACTTTGATCTATATTATTTATTTTCTTCTTCCTACCTGGGATTTAGTTGCTCCTCTATTTATAATTTCTTTTTTTTTTTAAATTTATTTATTTTGAGGAGCAGGGGAGGGACAGAGGGACAGAGAATCCCAAGCAGGCTCACACCAGCAGCACAGAACCTGTAATGGGGCTCCAACCCACTAACATGATATCATGACCTGAGCTGAAATCAAGAATCAGGGGCTTATCTCCAAATTCTTTAGGAAGGAGCTGAGGTCATTTGAAGTGAGATCTTTCCCCCACCCCCAACATATGTGTTTAGTGCTATGAATTTCCCTCCAAGTACTGCTTTAACTGTATCCTACATATTTTGGAATGTTTATCATTTCAATTTGGTTCAAAACACTTTCTTTTTTTAATTTTTTTAAATGTTTATTTATTTTTGAGAGAGAGACAGAGAGATAGAGTGTGAGTGGGGAGGGGAAGACAGAGAAGGAGACACCGAATCTGAAGCAGGCTCCAGGCTCTGAGCATCAGCACAGAGCCCGATGTGGGGCTCGAACTCAAGAACTGAACCATGAGATCATGACCTGAGCCAAAGTTGGATGCTTAAACGACTGAGTCAGCCAGGAGCCCCTGGTTCAAAACACTTTCTAATTTCTCTTTGCTTTTTTTCTTTGATCCATGAGTTATTTAGAAGTATGTTTATTAGTTTTCTAATAGTTCCAATTTTCCATGTACCTTTCTGTTAATATTTCTAATTCAATTCCATTGTGGTCACAGAATATACTTTGTATGATTTGGATCCTTTAAAATTTATTGATATTTATAGCCCAGATTCTGGTCCATGTTGATAAATGTTCCATGTTTGATTGAAAATAATGTATATGCTGCTGTTGTTGTGCCAAGTGTTCTAAAACATCAGTTATCACAAATTGGTTGATAGCATTGTTTAAGACTTTTTATCCTTTCTGAATTGCTACCAACTTGTTCTATCAATTACTGAGAGGTTAATGAAATCTCCAACTATTATGGAAATTTTCCTATTGTTCCTTTCAATTCTATCAGTTCTTGCTTCATGTGTTTTGAAGTTCCACATTATATGAATAAATATTTAGGATAAATTGATCCCTGTATAACTATGAAATGATCTTCTTAATACTTGGTAATATCGTTTGCTTTGTAATTCACTTTGTTTAATATTAATATAGGTACTACAGTAACTTTTTAAAATTAGTATAAATATGACATAGCTTTCCCCATCTTTTTGCTTTTTAACCTACTTGTGTCTTTGTACTTAATGCAGGCTTTATAGGCAGGAGATAATTGGATTTTTAAAATCTAAATTGACAATTTCTGACTTTTAATGAAGGGGGGTGGTTAGGCCATTTGTATTTAATATGATTTTTATATCCCAGGGTTTAAAATATATCACCTTGAAATCTGTTTTCTATTTCTTCCATCTGTTCTATATCCCCCTTTTCTTTCTGCTTTTGTTTGTTTGTTTTGACTAATTGAATATTTTTTATTACATTTTATTCATTTAGTGGCCTATTACCTACAGTTCTTTTTAAAAATTGCAATGATTGCTTTAGCATGTATAGTACTGTATACACCTGTTTTAGTTTCCTCAGGCTACTATAAGAAAGTACCAGAAACTGGGCAGCTTACAACAACAAATTTATTTGCTCACTGTTTTGGAGGCTAGAAGTCTGAAATCAATGTATTGGCAGGGTTGGTTCCTACTGGAGGTGTTGAAGGACAATTTGTTCCATGCTTCTCTCCTAGCTTCTGGTGTTTGCTGGCAAACCTTGATGTCTCTGGTCAATGCATTGCTCCAATTTCTTCTGTATTCACATGGCATCTATCCCTGTGTCTTTGTGCCTTCACAGGGTCTTTTCCTCTCTGTGTGTGCCTATGTACCCAAATTTCTCTAGTCTAATGAAAATGCTTGTCATTCATTAAGGGCCCACCCTAATCCAATATACCTCATCTTAACTTGATTACATCTGCAAAGACCCTGTTTCCAAATAAGGACGCATTCACAGGTACTGAGGATTAGAACTTGCAAATATATTTTGGAGGGACACAATTAAACCTGCAACATCTTTGACTTATCACAACCTATCTTCAAGTAATATTATACCATTTTATGTATGATAAAAGAATGTTACAACAGTATACTTTTCTTTATTTCCTCTTGGTCTTTTTGTTATTATCATACATTTACTTCTAAGTATGTTATAAACAACACAATACATGGTTATTTTTTGTTTATTTCAATGGTCATTTTTCTTTGAAAGCATTTTTTTAAATGTTTATTTGTTTTTGAGAGAGAGAGAGCGAGCACACACATAAGCTGGGGAGGGGTGGCACACAAGCCAGGGGTGGGTGGTGCAGAGAGGGAGACACAGAATCCAAAGCAGGTTTCAGGCTCTGAACTGTCAGCATAGAGCCCAATGCGGGGCTCGAACTCACAAGCCATGAGATCATGACCTGAACTGAAGTTGAAGGCTCAACGGTCTGAGCCACCCAGGTTTCCCTGAAAACACTTTTAAAACTAAGAAAATTTACCTTTATCCACATATTTTCCATCTGTAGTACTCTTCATTCTTTTTATTTATTTTTATTTATTTATTTTATTTTATTTTTATTCATTTATTTAGCCTTTTAATTTTATTTTTTATTATAAAATATGTAAATGTTTGAAGACAAAAATTAGGAATTACTATTGGTAATTAGTTGCACATATAGTAATAATTAATTGGAAGCAAAATATTACATTTCAAAGTATGATATTCAAATTATGATAAGCCTATCCTTATCAAAACTGTTAGTTTATTTTTTTTAAATTTTTATTTAGATTCCAGTTAACATGTAGTGTAATATTGGATTCAGGAGTAGAATTTAGTGATTCATCACTTACATATAACACCCAATGCTCAACACAACAAGAGCCCTCCTTAATACCCCTTCATTCTTTTTATAGATATTCCATTTGGTATCATTTTCTTTCTACTGTCATTTCTTAGAATGCAAATCTTCTGGTAGTGAATTCTCTCACATTTTTCCAACTCTAAAAAGTATTTAACCTTAGTTTTAAAATTGTGGTAAAAAACACATAACATCAAATTTACCATGTTAACCATTTAAAAATGTTTGGTTCAGTAATGTTAAGTATATTCAGTGTTATGCAACAGATCTCTATATTTTTTCTTTTTTTTTAAGATTTTTTAATGGTTTTATTTTATTTTTGAGAGAGAGAGACAGAGTGTGAGTGGGGGAGAGGAAGAGAGAGAGGGAGACACAGAATGTAAAGCAGGCTCCAGGCTCTGAGCTGTCAGCACAGAGCCTGATGCAAGGCTCGAACCCACGAACTGTGAGACCATGACCTGAGCTGAAGTCAGATGCTTAACTGACGGAGCCACCCAGGAGCCCCTATAATTTTTTCTCTATTGAAACTCTATACCCACTTAATACTAATTACTCCTCTCCACTCCTCTCAGCCTTTGGTAAACACCTTTCTACTTTCTGTTTCTTTGGGTTTAGCTACTTTAGATACTTCATATGAATGGAATCATACTTTATTTGTTCTTTTGTGACTGGCTTATTTTATTTAGTAAATTTCCATCCATTTTGCAGCATGTTACAGGATTTACTGCTTTTTAAAGAATGCATAATATTATGGAGCACCTGGGTGGCTGAGTTTGAGCCCTGCATCTGATGAACTGAAGCCCCCCACCTTGGGTGTGCCCCACTTCTCTCTCTCTCTCTCTCTCTCTCTCTCTTTCTCTGCCCCTTGTGGGGTTCTCTTTCTCCCCATCTCTCTCTGCCCCTCACTCACTTGCTCCCTCTCTCTCTCAAAAAAATGAAAAACAATGAATAATATTCCAAGTATGTATATGTAGGTACCACATTTTCTTTATCCATTTATTCAATCATGAACATTGGATTGTTTCATCACTTGGCTATTGTGAGTAATGCTACAAAGAATATGGGTGTGCAAATATCATTTCAAGCCTCTGCTTTGAATGCTATTGTATACACACCCAGAAGTGAGATTATTGGATCATGTGGTATTTCTATTTTTATTTTTTTGAGGAATTGCCATACTGTTTTCCATGATGGCTGCACCATCTTACACTCCTACCAGCATGGCACAAATGTTCCAACTTTTCCATTTCCTTGTCAGCACTTATTTTTTGTTCTTTTGATAGTGGCCATCCTGATGAGTGTGAGAGGGTATCTCATAGTGGTTTTACTTTGCATGCCCCTGATGATTTGTGATGTTGAGCATCTTTTTGTGTGCTTATTGGCCATTTGTGTATATTCTTTAGGAAAATGTCTGTTGAAGTCATTTGTCATATATTAATTGGATTTATTTTGTTTTGCACAGGCTTTTTTTGTTTCCTGTGCTTTTGATGTCACACCCAAGAAATTATTGCCAAATCCAATGTACTGAAGTTCATTTTTCTATGTTTACTTCTAGGAGTTGTGTAGTTTTTGGTCTTTAATCACATTTTAGTCTTTAATCCATTTTGAGTTAGTTTTGGATATGGAGTGTGGAAAAGATCCAACTGTATGTATGTATGTATGTATGTATGTATGTGGATATCCAGTTTTCCAAACCCCATTTATTTGAGGAGACCATCCTTTTCCCATTATATAGTTTTGACAGCCTTGTCAATAATCATTTGCCCATATATGCAAAGATTTATTTCTGGAATATCTATTGTGTTCCATTGGTTGATATATCTATCTTTATGACAGCACATCGTCTTACTTACTGTTGCTTTGTACTATGTTTTGACATAAGAAGTGTGAGGCCTCCAACTTTGTTCTCCTTTTTCAAGAATGTTTTGGCTAGTCAGGATACCTTGATATTCCATATGAATTTTAAGATATTTTTTTCTATTTCTGAAAAAAAAATGCCATTGATATTTTGATAGGGATTGCATTGACTCTGTAGATCAATTTGGGTCATATGGATATTTGAACCATACTGAGTCTTCCAATCCAGAAGCACAGGATGTCTTTCCATGTATTTTGTCTTCTTTAATATTTGTAGCAATGTTTTGTAGTTTTGAGTCCATGAGTCTTTCACCTCCCTGAATAAATGTATTCTTAAGTATTTTATCCTTTTCAATGGTATATTAATTGGGTTTATTTTCTTAATTTCTTTCTTGGATTGAGCATTGTTATTGTTATTGACAACTAATTTTTGTGTGTTGCTTTTGTATCCTGCAAATTTGTTGAAATAGTTTTTAGTTGTAATAGTTTTTTTTTTTTCTGGGATTTTTAGGTTTTTCTACATATAAGAGTATGTCATTTGAGAACAGAGATAATTTTACTTTTTTCCCCAATTTCTTATCTAATTACTTTTGCTAGAACTTCAAGTACTACACTGAATAGTGTTGTCAAGAGTGGACATATTTGCTTTGTTCTTCATCTTAGTGAAGGAGCTTTCAGTCTTCTACCATTGAGTATATTAGCTATGAGCTTTCCATATGTGGCTTTTATTACATTGGGGTAGTTTCCTTCTATTCTAATTTGTTGAGTAACTTTTATCATAAGAGATATTTAATTTTTCTGTATTGAGATGATCATGTGGTTTTGTCCTTGATTTTGTTAATGAGATATATTACATTGATTGGTATTTTTATATTGAACCATCCTTGTTTTCCAAGTATAATTTCCACTTGGTCATTGTATATGAACTTTTTGATGTTCTTTTGAATTTAGTTTGCCAATATTTTGTTTAGGATCTTTTCATCAATATGAACCAAGAATATTGTTCTATAACTTTCTCGGATCTTTAACTTTTTTTGTTTTAATATCAAGATAATGCTGTAATACTGGCTTCATAGAATGACTTTGCAGGTATTCCCTTCTCTTAAACTCATAGGCAGAGTTTGATGAGGACTGGTATTGATTCTTTAAATGTTTGGTACAATTCTTCAGTGAAGCCATTTGCTCATAAACTTTTCTTTGTTGGGAGCTTTTTAATCACAGCTTCAGTCTCCTTACTAGTTATAGGTCTGTTCAGATTTTTTATTTCTTCATGATTCAATCTTGATGGGTTAGATGTTCCTAGGAATTTGTCCATTTCATCTAGGTTATCCAATTTGTTGGCATATAATTATTGATTGTAGAGACTATTGATAGTAGTCTCTTATGATCCTTGTTAATTTGGGGTCATAAGTTGTAAAATCCCTGCTTTCATTTCTATTTTAGCTCTTTGAGTCTTCTTTCTTCTTTTTTAAGTTAATCTAGCACCATCATCAACTAGACTTGGAAGAGAACCTCAGGAAATTCTTTGAGGGCAAGAAATACAAGTCCCTGGATCTGTGGTCCAAGAAGACACATACCATGTGCTGTGACTTAACCGGCACCGGGAGAACCTGAAGACCAAGTAGCAGCAGCAGCAGCAGCAGCAGCAGCAGGAGTGCTACAGAAGGTCAAGGCCTGAGCATCGGCATCAATAAAACAAAAAAATTGGGAAAAAATATGACTATCATATAATCTGATCATTTCACTTCTGGGTATTTATCTGAAGGAAACAAAAACACTATCTCCAAAAGATATATGCACTCCCAGGTTTATTGCAGTACTTGATAATAGCCAAGATATAGACTCAACCTATATGTTTATTGATGGATGAATGGATAAAGAAAATGTGATATACATCCACACAATTGAATAGTATTCAGCCATAAAAAGAAGGAAATCTTGCCATTTGTGGCAACATGGATGGACTTTGAGGTCCATTATACTAAATGAAATAAATCAGACAAAGAAAGACAAATACCATTGATCTCAGTTACATGTGGCATTTAAAACAAACAAACAAACAACAACAACAACAACAACAAAACCAACTCATAAATACAGATTAACAGATTGGTGGTTGCCAGAGGTGGGGGATAAAGGATGCGTGAAATGGTGAAGGTGGTCAAAAGGTACAAACTTTCAGTTATAAATAAGTAAGTCCTGGGGGTGTAATGTACAGCATAGTGACCACAGTGAATAACACTGTATTGTAATTTTGAAATTTGCTGAGACAGTAAATCTTGAAAGTTCTCATCACAAGAAAAAGATATTTGTAATTATGTGTGGTGATGAATGTTAATTAGGCTTATTGTGATAGTTTTGAAATATACACATATATTGAATCATTATGTTGTACACCTGAAACTAATATGTTAATTATATCTCAATAAAAAAGAAACCAAAATATAAATTCTTTAAAAAACAAAACTTCATAATTTATAAAAAGAAACTAAACAGACTTTTTTATGTGTGAAGAAGAAAAAAATGAAGGGAGTTGTATAATGGTCATCTGTTGTGGACTTATTAATTTGCCTGTGTGACTACCTATAGAGAGGATGCAGAGTCAAAGGACAGATAGGGTTTTCAGTTTGACACGCTCAGCAAGAACGTGCAGGAGAACATGTAGGAGGGCCAATAGTGGTCTGCCTCTCCTGACACTGATGTCAATCGAGTCTAAACACAGTAAGAGAGATTTGGTTTATACTAAACAAATTGAATATATTTGAACTATAATTTGAGAGATTTTAGTTATGCCTGTTGAATATATTAATGTGTTACATATATTAATATATGGAATAATATATGTTGAATAATTTAAAAAGAGTTCATTGTTAAGTTTCCACATATTTGTGAATTTTCTTGTTTTTTTTAATTTGTTTCTAATTTCCTTTCATCATGGTTAGAGAAGATATTTTGAATGGTTTGAATCTTCTTTTTAAGCCTTGTTTTGTGGCCTAACATGTTGTCTCTTTGGAGGAATGTTCCATACTTTGATTCTATTTTCATTTCCCTTTCTGTATACTATATGGGTATTTTCTTTGTGATTACCACTGCAATAACATGAAATGTTTTAAAGTTATGACAATCTACTTTAAACTGATAATCACTTCAATTGTGTGTAAAATCCACTCTTTTACATCTCTGCTTTTCACACTATATGTTACTGATGATATAGTTACATCTTTTTATATTGCATATTTCTTAACATAAACCTACAGCTTTTTATGCTTTTTCTTAAATTCTATACTATATTGTAAAGTGATTTACATACCTACATTATCATACTTCGAGATTCTATATTTTTTAAAATATTTAACTTTACCAGGGAATTTTATATTTTTGTATGGTTTTGTGTTACTGTTTATAGTCCTTTTGCTTCGATTTGAAGGAGTCCCTTTAGCCTATCTTATGGGGGTAAATCTAGTGGTAATGAATTCCCTCAACTTTTGTTTATCTGGGAAATTCTTAATTTCTTCTTTGTTTTTGATGGACAGATTTTCCAGATATAATACTCTTGGTTGCCATTTTTTTCTTATATCAGTACTTTGAATATGTAATCTTATTCCCTTCTAGCCTGCAAAGTTTCCACTGAGAAATCTAATAGTAGCTCTTTTCTATGTAATAAGTTGCTTTTCCCTCATTGCTTTTAAGATGCTCTGTTTTTGACTTTGGACAGTTTGATTATGATGTCCGTTGGTTTGCAAACTGCCTCTGTACATAAAGGGCAAGTAGAGACCAAAGCAAGAATCAGACCACTCCAGATTGGTTGGTGGAAGTTTTAATAAGGAATTTACATACAAGGCTTGTCTTGGGTGGCCGCAAGATGAGCCTCCGGTTGCCCGGGTTCAGCTTGCACGTCAACTGGTGGTCATATCTTCTTGATTACCTCCTTCAACAATTTCTCTCATTGTAAATCCCTTTGGATTTTTCCTAATTGGGGTTCCTTGAGCTTCTTGACTTTGTATGCCCATTTGTTCCTCAGAGTTGGGAAGGTTTTGGCCATTATTTTTTCAAATAGTTTCTCTTTCTTTTCATTCTGGGATTCACATAATGCATATATGGTTCCATTTGATGATGTTCCAAAAGTGCTTTAGGTTCACTTCATTTTTCTTCATTCTTTTTTTGTTTTTGCTCCTCTGCTGCAATAATTTCAAAAGTCTTGTCTTTGAGTTCATTGATTCTTTCTTCTGATTGACATCGAGTACCTTTAGTAAATTTTTCAATCCAGATATTGTATTCCTAATTTCCAGACTTTGTTTGGTTCTTCTTCATAGTTTCTATCTCTTTGTTGATATTCTCATTTTGTTCATGCATAATTTTTCCCGATTTCATTTTGTTGTCTATCCATGCTCTCTTTTAATTTATTGAGTATCCTTATATCTCATATCCTTATACTCATATCCTTAGTATATGTCTGTTTCTTTAGGAATAGTTTCTGGAGATTTAATTTGTTCCTTTAAATGTGCCATTTTCCTTCTTTCGTAGTATGGGTTGTTATTTTTTGTTGGGATTTCAGCATTTGAAGAATCACTCATTGCCCCCAGGTTTTTTGCTTTGCTTTTGTGTAGGAAAAACTTTCTCTACTCAGCCCAGCTAGATATTCTAGAGATTCCTCCAGCCTTTTCTGGGGATGCATCTTCTCTGTGCTTGAGGAACTTTGCCAATTTCGTCTCAAGTGCTCTTGCTGGTGCCACTTTGTGATACTGTGGCCTCTTTGGTGCTGTATTAAGCTGCAGTATTGGAGCTTTACCTATTGTTTCTGTGGTAATGAAGACTCTGGTGCATGTTGATAGTCTGTTCTCAGCCATCCCTATCCTGGCACACTATTCCTGTCAGTACTTGGATTCAGGAAAGACAGAAAATCGTCCCTTGGGCAGCCCCCTAAAAGTCAGAATGATGGATATGTTTCACTCCTTTCAACAGGGAGAAGGGAGTTTCCTCCTAATTGTGCCACACTGTGTTGGGGTAACAGTTTCTGGATTTTCGTATAAAGGTACTTGGTCTGTGTTTTGTTAGGAATAGTTTCTGGAGATTTAATTTGTTCCTTGTCCTTTAATTTGTTCTATGTCTTTATGGGAGAGGGTCTGTGGCTTTCTATTTTGCCATATTGCTGATGTCACCCTCCCTATTTAGCCTTAGTTTTTGAAAAGTATTTCTGCAGCTATAGGATTCTAGGTTGACTCTTTAAAGTTATCTTTGCACCCAACATGGGGTTCAAACTCATGACCCTGAGACCAAGTGTCGCATGCTCCGCCATTTGAGCCAGCCAGGTGCCCAGACTTTTTTTTTTTTTTTTTTTTTTTTAATGTTAGTATTTTAAAGGTTTTGCTCTACTTTTTTTCTGGCTAGCACTGTTGCCAGTGAGAAGTCTGTTGTCATCCTTCTCTCTTTTGGTTTTTCTCTGACTCCTACAAAGATTTTCTTTTTCATACTGGTTTTAAGCTATTAGATTATGATGTAGTGTGTGGGTATTTTTTCTGAAATTTCATTTAGTTGGAGTTCATTGAGTTTCTTGAATCTGGGGCTTTAAAAAATTTCAGTTTTTCTGTGGTATAATTAACATGTAAAGTTGTAAGATATTTAAAGTATACATTGTGATAACTTGATACATGTGTATATTGTTCCTCCCATCTAATTTAATTGACACATCCATCACCTCACATGATTATCCTTTTGTGTTTGTGAGAACTTTTAAGTCCTAATCTCTTAGTAAATTTCAATTATACAGTACAGTATTTACCAGTTATATTCACCATGTTTTATATCAGATCTTCAGACCAATTCATCTTAGAGCTTATTGCTTATAGATAAAAGTTTGTACCCATTTACAAACCTCTCCCTATTTTCTCACCCTAGCCCCTGGCAACCACTTTTCTACTCTATGTTCTATGAGTATGACTTTTTTTTTTTTTAGATTCCACTTATAAATGACATCATGATACCATGAAATATTTTTCTTTTTCCATCTTATTTCACTTAACATAATGTCCTCAAGTTCCACCCATGTTGTTATATATAGTAGGATTTCCTTCTTTCTAATGGCTGGAAAATATTAGTCTATATATGTATATAGACACATATAGTACAATGTTATTTATATATTATACATGACTATTTTCATTTATAATATTATAGTTATCCACTTATAATTGTATGTATTATCCTATACAATATTATTATACATTATTTTAATATATACAGTGTATATAAACACAATAGAATATATATCTCACATCTTCTTTTTCCATTCATCCATTGATGGACAAAAAAGTTGTTTCCATATCTTGGCTATTGTGAATAATGGTGAAATAAACATGGGAATACAGGTATCTCTTTGATATCATGTTTCATTTGTTTTGCATATATGTACCAGGAGTGGAATTTCTGGATCATCTAGTAGCTCTATTTTTAATTTTTTGAGAAAACTCCATACTGTTTTTCATAGTGGCTGCACCAATTTATATTCCCACCAACATTGCACAAGAATTCCCTTTTTTCCTCATTCACGAACACTTTTTATCTCTTGTCTTTTTGATGATAGCCATTCTAACAGGTATGAGGTGTTATTGTGATTTTGACTTCCATTTTCCTGATGATTAGTGATCTTGAACACCTTTTTGGGCACTTGATGGCCATTTATATGTCTTTTATGGAAAAAACGTCTACTAGGTTCCTTTGCCCATTTTAAAAATCATATTGTTTGCTTTTTGCTGTTGAGTTGTATGAGTTCCTTATATACTTTGGACATTAGCCCGTTATCAGATATATGGTTTGCAAATATTTTCTGCCATTCAGAAGGTTGCCTTTTTTTTTTTTGTAGTTTCCTTTGTTGTGCAGAAACTTTTTAGTTTGATATGGCCCCATTTGTTTATTTTTGCTTTTGTTGCCTTTGCTTATGGTGCCAAATAATATATATAAAAAAAATCATTGACAAGACTGATGTCATAAAGTTTACTCCCTGTGTTTTCTTCTAAGAGTTTCAGGGCTTCAGGTCTTAAGTTTAAGTCTATTTTTTTGAGTTGATTTATTATATGGTATGAGATAGGTTTTATTCTTTTACATGTGGCTTTCCATGGTCTCATGTAGGAGATAAATCAATTAGCCTGGCTTGTTTTCCTGGTTGTCTCTGAAATCTTTGTGGTTGTCCAAGTTATCTTTTGTTCTTAGTGGCCCCAATCAGTTGAGGGTGTGCCAAAATCCATTATTGTCTCAAAGGGAAGCAGTCAGCACCTAAATGTAGGCTAGTTAGAGGCTGGTCCCCATAGGCAAGAGCTGGGAAAATATGTAGCTAGACTACTTCCACAGAGTAAGTGGTAGTTCTGAGTTTTTGCCTACTTTCTCTGCTCTGGGCTGGGGTGTATTGCCACAGGAGGTACATTTGAGCTTACTAAGAACTTCTTTGTTTACTATAGTAAACAAAGTAAACTTTGTTTACTAGTCCTGTGGGACTACTGAATGCAAGTACCATTGCCTCTCTGAGCCAGGCAATCCAGGCACCCATATTTTAGGTGGTAATTGATAAAAGCAGGGAGAAAATCAATACAATACACTGCAAACAATGCAATGTGATGCAATACAATACAAAAGCGCAGGGGGTGGGGGGGCGGAAATTACATGGTTAAGGCAATTGGGGGAAATGGAGGAGAAAAGGCAGGAGAGAAGGTAAGCTATCATAATAGGGACTGCATCTTAGTCTTTGTTATATACTTGGCAGGGAAAACAGACAATATAAACACATTTATTAAGCACTACGTATATGCTGGGGTATGGTATGGTTCCATGCACTTTAATCTTTGTAATCTCACTGCAAAGCAGTTATTAGTATGTTTTCAGAGGAAACAGAAAGCTTAGATAACTTGCCCAATGTGTGGGATACAATGTCTTTCATACACCAGGTCTTGAATCAATACTAGCTGAATAAATGAGTACATATTTATTTATATGAAAGATATCTTGTGAATTTTCCTTGCTGTGCTTTTTTCTAATATTTCCTAGAAAAATGCTAAAATCATTCATTACAGCTAGGGAAAGGACTGTGATAATTGGTATGGAGTCATAGCAACAATAACAGTAATGGCTGTAACACATGTAGACTTCCTGTGAGTTGGCCACTGTTTTGGTTTACAGATATTAACTCATTTAATCCCAACAACACTATGAAGTAAATAAAATCTTTATTCTTTATTTTACAGATGAGGAAATGGAGGTACAGAGGGGCAAAACAGCTTGTTAAAAGTCATCCTGTTGGTAAGTAGTAAAGCCAAGATTTGAACCTTGAGAGATGAGCCCCAGGTTGTATTTAATACCTCTGCCCTATCTTGCCTCTAGTTCCTTGCTGCCTTTCACCTAGCTTCACCTTTGGCTTCATGCCCAGATCAAGATTTCCCTAATTTCTTCATTCAGGCCTCATTACAGCCACTTTGGCAAGCACTGCTTTCCAACACCAAAGGAAAATATCAATAGACTTCCCAGTTTTTTCTGATGTAGGAAAGGCAAAGTGAAGTCATGGAATAAGGTACCAACCTCTTCAGCTTTCAGGTGGCAGAGGAGGGGAACATAAGTCAACCTTGCTGTGTTTCCCAGATTATTACCTCAGCAGATGAACAAATAAAACTTGCTTGATGAGCTTCCTCAAATCAAGTGGGTCAAAGACATGAACAGAAAATTCAAAAAAGAGGCCAATATTTTTATCTAAAAAAATCAACCTTAGCTAGATTCATTCTTATTTAATTTTTTGCTTTGAGATTGGCAAACTTTAAAAAAGATGTGGCTGATGTGAGGGGCATGAGGGATAGTAAGAAGGTAGGAGGAGGAATGCTGAATTATAGATTCTGGTGAGGTTGAAGTAATGTTGGAGTTGTGTGAAAGTGAATGGACTGGAAGGACAGGAGGTAGTGATCAGAAGATGGGATTTTAAAATTGAGAATGTAGAGAATTTGAACTTACTGATAATTTAGGACTAAGGCTATAGCACCATAGTCCAATAAAAATATAATGTGATTCACGTATGACATATTTTGGTGAGATATTTAAATTCGTTTTTTACATAGTAATTCTTCAAAACTTGTGTATTTTACACTTAACAACACAGCTTTAAAAAATTTTTTTTAATGTGTATTTATTTTTGAGAGAGAGAGACAAGAGTGTGAGTGGGGGGGAGGGGCAGAGAGAGAGAGAGACACAGAATCCGAAATAGGCTCCAGGCTCTGAGCTGTCAGTACAGAGCCTGATGTGGGGCTAGAACTCACAGGCCATGAGATTATGACCTGAGCCAAAGTCACACTTAACTGACTGACCTGTCCCAGGTGCCCCACACTTAAAACACATCTTAACTTAAACTAGTCACATTTCAAATGCTCACTAGCTACAAGTGGCTAGTGACTATTATATTGGATGGCACAGCTCTAGAGTATGACCATAGGTTAAGTGGTCCGGTAGAGAGACCAAGGTGTTGGAAGGATCACCTATGTGAATACTGGAATCACCAAGAATATTACTCAGTCACTAAAAAGAACATGTTAGACCTATATGTAGAGTTGGAAAAATCCCCAAGACATATGGTGAAGTAAAAATTAATTTTCATTATAATATGTATGGTTAATATCATTTTAAAAAATATGTAAGTTACAAAAGAATACTGCAATGAAAGAGACATGCTAACTTGATGGTGGTTACCTCTGGAGAATGGAGTAGATATAGGATGTGGGAATGAAGGAAGACATCTTGCTTTATTTATTTCTGGGTCTTTTAAATATTTTACAATGAGAAGGTATTCATGTACTCTTTGCATAGTAATTTTTCAAACAGTTAAAATATGAATACCATTGATCCAGTTATCAGTTTGACTTGGTTCCCCTCCTCCCCCATCACCTGCCCTTTCCTCAGTTTCACGTATCATGAATTATTCTGAGAATACAAAGCTGGACGGCAAACTAGCTATTTTTATCATTTTCATTAGCAAGAGGGTTATGTATTCCAGTTTGTTATCTATGCTTCGTAAAGCACCTTGTTAAGACTTCCGTTTCTGCTTTGTGTTGCTTGGGGCCTCAGATGACCACATCTTATCTCAAGATGTATATGATTAAGGCAAGGAGAATGAACTGTGGGGTTTGGGGTTCCAGTCTGTGCTTTATT